>NW_023416318.1:3386611-3603759 GCF_014108235.1 Myotis myotis
TGCTTTTACTTTTACTTTTCAGCACATATCATGATAGCATGATTATGCATATGTTATCTCCTCTCATTTGAGTATCATTTCTACTCCTGTTGTCTTGGATAACTGTCTTTGTCCATTCCAGCTGCCATAGCAAAACACCACAGGCTAGGTAGCTTACGAACAACAGAAATTTGTTTCTCACAGTTTTGGATGCTGGAGTCCAAGATCAGGGTGCCAGCAAGACCACTTCCTATGTAGTATTTTAGAATATTCATTCTCTCATCTCAGTTTTATTAATTCACTTAGTAATACTGCTGAATGAAAGTTTTCCTAACTCTCCACCTTCCTCCACCTGGTGTCTGCAGAAAGCCTATCACATCACATCAAAATTTTTACTTGATTTCTTCAAGAATGAGTTAGTTGCCATCTCTAGAAGGACTTTCCTCACCCAAAGATGGTCTAAGTATTCCTTATGTGGGCCCATGCAGCATCAAGCACATGTCCTTATTCTGTTTCCTGCATTATCTTCCCACTAAACTGGCCATTCTTGGATGGCAGGGTCATTGATGTTTTCTGTTATCTCAAGGCCGCAGGCAAATGTGACACTCTAGTGCCTATCATAGTATTTTAGAAAATTCAATCTGCGACCTCAGTTTAATTAGTTCCTTGGTAATACTGCTGAATGAAAGTTTCCTAACTCTTTCTCCTTTACCCAGTGCCTGCAGAAAGCATACCCATGCCTTCATTCAAGACAATGGAACTGTTTCCCACCGTTCCATTGATTTTTGGAACAAAATGAGAACACGTTCAAATAAACCCCTAGTGTGGCCAGCACATAATTCTGCTCTTTTAATATAGAACCTACATATACTGAGCCATATTTGCAATCCCTTCATTTACAACCAGAGGCTGTCACATACAATTGCTTCAAGGTTTCTTCTCTTTATAACAAACGGGACACAACAGAAAGCTGAAGACTTCAGCTTTCAATCAATTAATAAAATGCTCTCCTTTTATATGACCTTCTCTATTTTCATTGCCTCTGATTTGACCCTCAAATTCAGCTCGTTTGAATTAGAAACAGCCCTCCAATCATACCAAAACAAACTTTATTTTCCTCTAACATCCAAGTACTGTGATCATTCCATCTTTTAGAAATATAACTTAACAAATAGAAAGGCTCTTGGAGTGGAAATTTGTCAATTATTTAAGGACAAAAAAAAATGTAACTTGGAATAGGTTCTTTCAGAAGTGAAATTTCTAATTTCCTTGAATATTCCTGTAAGAGATACATATTTAATTCACCTTTCTTTGGGAAGCCTTTCCTTGATATCTCTCTCTCTCTCTCTCTCTCTCTCTCTCTCTCTCTCTCTCTCACACACACACACACACACACACACACACACACACACACACATGCATAATATATATATATGCACTTGTCACAATGTAATTCCCCATTTAGTTATGGGGCTTTGTGAATGATGGATCTTCTATCATTGCACTTAGTTATGTTATTCCACATTTATTAATTAATAAATGTAATTGCACATTTAGTTATGGGACTTTGTGGCTTATGACTTTTCTATCATTCCATTATAAACTCCAGGAAAGCTGGGGTATTATAAGTGGTTGCTGAGCATATGATGCGGTACAAATATTGGTTTAATGAAATTAGATAACTATTGGTTGAGTGAAAGTGAATAAACGAATGTTTTGAAAATTTATGCCACTCTTAACATAAATCTCCAGCCACTCTATGCTCGCCTGAAAATATGGTATGCAGAATTAAATATGTTAAAATGGAAGTGATGTGGGCAGTGGAAAGTGGAGCATGTGCTCCTTTCCGTCTAGTAATTCTTCTTCTTTAGCTTACTGATGCAATGTAACTTAGCAGTAAGACTGGGAAAAGACCCCATTAATTCCCCCTAACTTCACTCTTTCCTCATGGGTTTCCACAGAAAGTTCCAAGTTCTTTTACATAATACTCAGGTCGCTGAGTTATAGCCATCCTTGCACAATTAATCTGTGGGCTCCTAAAGAACAAGGCATGATGTTATTCCTTTATTTTCTCAGATTTTTAATATAGTAGCCAAAACAAAGAAAGGGCAAAACACATTGCTGTGGGACTGAGTTAACTTAAATACCTAATTCATGAAAGGAAATAAGAATAAAAGCTATACTGGGCAAAGTGATTTACCAAGAGTACACACATCGATGGAAAAGTTACTTTAACTCTTGTCCCTTTATTACCAACATCTGGCTGGGTTCAGGCATTATAGTAATCACAATTATAGCGATGTGCAAAGTGTCAGTAGCATATAAGCCTAACTGTATTTATTATAATGCAGTTCAGTATTAGAAAACTCCCCCACGGTGCTGTGGTTGAAAGCTCTGCTCACAGCACACAGAAGGTAAAGCTGGCTATGATGTGGCAATAAAGCACCCTCCCAGGTGAGAGCTGTGTAAGTCCAGGTCGGCAACTAGCTGTGACCCCCAAAGCTCAGCGTCTTGCAATAAGCTATGTGAGTCTGCAGACTCATGTGGTGGCTCGTCCCTAGGTTGTGTATCAAGTTGTCTCTCCTCCTGGGTCCAGGTTAAGGCAACAAGCCTTCTTTCACATCCCAGTGGTCAAAGAAGTCACATGGTCAAACCCGAATCTAACACCAGAGCTCTGACATTCACAGTGCATTGAAAAGGGCAACATGCCTTTTCTGCACTCCTAGTTTTGGTGTCATTGGCCATGAAGGCTTCCTATGAAGAGCCTTTACAGTGAATGTGATGAAGGTATTATTAAGCTCTTTGGAAAAAAAAAAAAAAAAAAACTAGAAGAAAAGAAATACATGTTTTTTCAGGTTAAATTCTTGGACTTAGAAAACATAAGGAGAAAGTCTAATAAAACTTGGTGAAGTGCATATAACCCTGTATGTATTACTAAGGTTTGAAAGGGGTAAGATTATGGTACATTGCACTCAGACATAGCTTGCAGAATTTGACCTTTCACTAGTTATTGGTCAGGAGTATCTCAAAGTCACGTGGTCCACATGTTAACATTATGCTTCTAAAGAGCAACGTTTGCCACAAAGTGAATCTATCATCACAGGGGTTCTTGTGCAGGGAATAGAACTAAAAATACAAATAAGTCAACTCTTATTAAATAAGGGAAAGAGGCTATAAAGCTAAACCAAACATACATACTATTAATATGTTTGTTGTTTTACACTAATGAAAAAATAAAATGAACTGTGTTTTTTAGTTAAAACCTTAGCCAATATACTAAGCCAGCTAAGACAGGCCCGATCGAAGACACCTTGGAAATGAAATCATGTCTGCTCTAGGCTCAGGACTTGTACTCTGACATGTTGGAAAGTGAATTTTAGTGATCAGGAAAACCTTATTGTTATTTAAAAGGTCAGCTATTGTGAAAATTACACAAAAGTAAGTTGACTACATTAATCTGAATAGGAACAATAAAAATCATGTATAACACCTAATCCTATATAATAAAAGGTTAATTTAAAAATTGTCCCTTCAACGGGAAGTGAGACCAGGAGTTCAACCGAGAGTTCAACCAGGGGGCGGGGCCTGCCAGTCAACTGCCATGGCCCCTTCCCCTGGCTGGCCCTGCCCCCAATTAACCCCCTCCACCCTGATAGGGTGGCGGGCTGGCCAGACCCCACCTGTGCACAAATTCTTGCACCAGGCCTCTAGTTTCATTTATATTATGTTTGATTTTTCATAAGATGGACAGTATCTAAAACACTAGGAAAATAGCCCAACTTTTGGAAATTTGGCTCATTTCAATAAGTCAAATGGAGGAGTAGGAGAAGCAAAATGATTTTTTAAAATTTATTAAATATGAATTTTTAAAGAATATTACCTTTGTTTTGATCTCATATAGAATTAATCTGCACAAGACTACAACAGAGTAACACAAAGAAGTGTTTGTAAAAAATGTGGCAATTACACAGCGATGTCAGTACCATGGAGCTATATGGCACATTGCTTTTTTTTCTATTTACAACTTTAAAAATAATATTTCAGATAGGAGCAAAAAAGTGGACTGACAGAAATATATACTTTAAAAAAATGAACCCCTGGTGTGGCCAGTACATAATTCTGCTCTTTTAATATAGATTTTTTATTGATTTTCATAAAATTGCTCTTCCTTTGAGATTACCCCTGAATTAATTAATTTGATGGCTCAATACACCAAACGGCATTATTCAATTTTGTGTCAGATTTGGTTTATTGAAGAGAAATGAAGTGAAAGGAAAGTTGAAAGTGATAGGAAAAATTTAGCTTCATTGAACAACCAGGAACACTTTAAGAAGAAGATCATATGTATTACAATTAAATTTAAAAAAATAAATGTAAAGGGATTTATGTTTCCAGGATGAAAATGTTAAGCACCAGAATCTGTTATTTAATAGAGTAAGAGAGAGAGGTACAGGAGAAGTACTTTGTAGTTTTGTGATACGGTCATTTAAAGGAGGGACATTTCATGTGGAGCCGGTCAAGTTGTGTCAGGAATAAGAAGGAAGGAGGGAAGGAGGAAAAACTACGAATTTATAGAGAAAAACAGAAGAAGGAAGCAATTCAAAGGCGTTGGAGAAAGCAGAGAGGGCTTACTACTGGCTGAGGTAATGCTATGGAAGCAGGGCTTTGTGTCTGCCACCTCTTCCTCTGGGCGCTCTAGTGCGGCAGTGGCAAAGCTTCCGTCAATATCCTCAAAGCCTGATACCATATAATCTGACACTAATACCTATTTCAGTAACTTCACAAAAGGTGCTTGAAAGATAATGTCATGGACTTTTTGATGTTTTGTATAAATAAAATATATATATATATAGAAATTTAATTCACCATTTTGTGAATGCAATGTTTTGTGAATAAAATTGTGTTAGAACAGACCACACTCATTGTTTCCATATTTTCTAAGCCTTCTCCCTCTCTTCTAAAGCAGAGTTGAGTAGTTTTGCAACAGAGACTTTAGGACTGATACAACCTAAATATTTACTGTCCAGCCCTTTAGAGAAAAAGTTTTCTGACTTCTATTTGGAGACTTTATTAAAAGTAGTTAAACTATAAGAAGTTTAGGGAAAGGCATAAGCATACAGCAGCTATCAGAATCCCAGTGGCAAGGACATCATCAATGAAGAGAAATCTGCATCAGACATACATTGTGATCTAAATTGTTGAATATCCAAACAAACATGCCTTCTTCTTGGGTCATGCCTGACAAGCCATCTTGTGCAACCATTTTATTTGCATAAAGTCTCACCCACAGGGTAGAAACTTCATTGTGCAGTTATAACGATTTCATTCCTCCTGACAGTTTGTGTTGAATAAATGATTCTCAATAATTATAATAAAAACAAATTGAACTTTATGAGGAACACAAAAACTGTGAGACAAGGCAGTTAGCAATGGTTGCCAGAGCAGGAGGAGTGAACTAACTGAAGAAAGTAGAAAGGATGTGGAATGAAACATGTTTGCCTGCTCTGTGTCAGGGACTTTTTATGTGCATGCAATTTATTTTTCACAGTTGCCTAGCAAGGGAAGACATTTTCTTTTTTTCCCTGCAAATAAAAATAACTGAGATTCAGAAGTGTTAAGTTCCCCGTCACAGTGGGGTGTGCTGAACCTGGCCCTGAGGGAACAAAGCCATACTCTCCAGAATGTGACCTGGGAAATGCAGTGCTTGGTTTCCTTCACCTTTGACTGTAAATCTGAGCTGCAGCTAAGAAAACAGGCAAAGGAACAAAAAACAGGCAGACTGGCCCAAGTGTTTCTACTGTCATTGAAGAAATATCCAACTTCATAGGAAGCTGCATAGTACTTTTTAAAAAGTTTTCATTGATTTTTAGAGAAAGGTAGGGGGAGGGAGAGAGAGAGAGAAACACTGATGAGAGAAAAATGTCAGGACCCTTACAAGTCCCCTGCTGGGGATCAAGCCCACAGCCCAAGGATGTGCCCCGACAGGGGGAATTGAACAGTGACTCATGGGTTGAAGCATAACCATTGAGTGACACAGGCCTGGTGGAAGCTACTTTTACATTTCATAGGCAGTCATAGGTTTCAATGACACCCAATTTTGCTGAGGATTTGATGCATAAAAGTGACTGTTATTTAATGTATTGAAAACAACAAATGACAAAAGGCAGTTTTAAAATAGCTAAATTTTTGAGTACTTAGCATCTTTCATCTATTAAAAATTATGTACTAGTATTAGGCACTTGTTTCATGCAGTGTTCTATGCATCTAGTAGGTATTGAATTGTGCAAATTACAAATAAGAAAGCAGAAGCAGTGAGAAATTGAGTGACTCGCTATGGTAAGAAGTGCCTGGAAAGAGCTAATAAAGGGCTAAACCAGGGTAAGACATCAGTTGGTCTGTCTGTGAGCCTGTGCTCTGAACCATCGTTATACTGCTTTATCTGTGCAGCTTTTCAAATAATGTATTCATCTATTCAAAAACATATATTCAGTTTCTACTATGGGCTGTGTGTTCTGATGTGATTGAGGATATTGCAGTGAGAATAAACAATTCAAAATCCCTGCCTTCAGGAAGTTCACTAATATATTTAGAAATTCAATGCAGTATAATTTTGTATTTGGTAGATAGGGTGGGGGTATTTTCATTGAAGAACTAAATTTTCTCCCAAAATAATATACACAGAGTTTTCTAAAAAATCAAGAAGAGAGGAAAACCACAATTTTAGTAATTTAATCATTAAAATACTTTAAGACATTACAAATGAAATCATTCAATGTATAGAAGATGGGCTATATTAATTATAGTTTTGGCCCCATTTATATCTTGCTTGTGCAATTTGAAGATTTGGGTCATTTGTAGAAAAGGAACCAGCATGTCCTCTTACATGGTCATGTCATCAGCTTGGATATTGTAAGAGATAAGTAATATATTTTTAAAATATAATAAACACTGGAAATTTTATATTTGATCTCAGATAGTCTCAAATGTATCATTTATTTACATTTTCCAGTTTATATTCTCATTTGAGCACCAAAGCTTTTTGAAGTGATTATTAAAATTTCCTGCCACCCATCCACCACCTTTCTGTAAGGTACCAGAGCATATGAATTTCCAAAGATGTTTGTGGTCATTTAGAGGTGAAATCAAGATTAAATTCTATATTAGTGATCCATACATATGTTTCTGTTATGCATCAATATTAGACAATTTCAAGACTGTATTTATGGTATAAGTTCTTATTCAAAATGGAAGAATAGCCAGCAACTAAGAAATTTCTACACAAACTGAAAACTCATTTTCCAAAATTAAAGCCAATGCTATAAAGTCAACCCCAATATTCAATAAGTGGTATTGTATGTTCAATTGCATCTTCTCAAAACGTATGTGGAAATCCAAACCCCTGGTACCTGTGAATGTGATCTTATTTGGAAAGGGTGCATTTGCAGTTGTAATTAAGATGAGTTTATATTGGATTAGGGTTCACTCTTAATCCAACAAGACTAATGTCATTATAAGAACACTAGAGGCCCAGTGCACGAAATTCGTGCATGAGTAGGGTCCCTAGCAGTTGCCGGCTGCTGGCCAGGGCCTCCCTTCCCCCAGACACCTGCTGCTGCCACCAGATGGGGTGGGGCCAGCTGGGGAGAGGGGCCGCAGGTGGTTGGCTGGCCAGCCCTGCCACCTGGTCAAAGTCCTGGGCGAACTCCCTGGTGAACTCCCATTTGAGGGGACAATTTGCATATTAGGCTTTTACTACATAGGAAGAGAAAGACACAGAGACAGACATATACACAGAGGAAAATGCCAAGTGAAGACACAGGCACACAGAGCAAAGAGATCATGTGACGATGGAGTTATGCAGCCACAATTCAAGGAGTGCCAAGGATTGCTGGCCACCACCAGAAACTAAGAAACAGCATGAGCCTGTTAACTTGATTTCAAAATTTGAGTCTTTATTATGTGAAAGAACAAAATTCTTCTGTTTGACACCACTCAGCTTGTGGTAATTTCTTATAACAACCATAGGAAGTTAATAGACATGGCTCCCTTAGTTTAAGGCTCAGAGTTGCCTTGCTTGCTAAGCATCTTCACACTGATTCTATTCTTGTAAAAATATAGAAAGTTCTGCTCACAAATGTAATTTTCTCTTAATAGAAATGTATCTCTTAATGATGTATCCTTGGGCTAAATTTTATTAATTTGTTTGCTTATTCTGTTGCCTCATCCTAGAGTTCACACTATTCATAAAGCTTCCAACTTTTCCATAAAACATGCCTGTCACATCATCAGGTTTATTCTGTTTATTTTTCTTACAGACAGCCATCATTCAAATGCAGTGGTTTAGTTGTTGATTTCAATAAATTAGCCAACTCTGGAGGCTCTAATCTACAACTCAAAAGATTCAGAAAATGAAATAACCAAAGCTGAAAATTCTCTGATAAATAAGTTCTTACTTGATGCTTTTACAGGAAAAGGTCTCAGCAAATACATTAGAGAATCCATTTTAAAATATAGTTTTCCATTTCTATTTTTAGTATTTATATGTTTTCAAAATAATGCACACTCAGAATAGTACATTTAAATTAAATATACATTTTAACAAATAATTTAAAAGATACTATCTAACAGCCACTCAGTTTAAAAAAAGCAAACATTGCCATAAGCAATACCATAAATGACACTAAGCATGCCCTGGCTATCACAACTTATTCCCATTCCCCTATTCATAATTGCTAGCCTGGATTTTAAGCTGATAATTTATTTTCTTTCTTTACAATCGTATCTAATAAAAGAGAAACATGCAAAATGACCATACCCCTGACATGCTTCCCATTGGCTAATCAGCAGGATATGCAAATTAACTGCCAACCAAGATGGCGGCCGGCAGCCAGGCAGCTGAAGCGAGCAGGAGGCTTGCTTGCTCCAGTGACAGAGGAAGCCAACGTTCCCAGCCTGCTGGCCTGCTCTAAGCTACACTCTAAGAAAGACTGTTTCAATTATAGAAGCTAAACAAGCTCCAGAGACCTGCTTTCAGCCAGCTTCAGCCTCAGAGCTTAGAGCTGCAGTGATGGCAACAGAGTTTCAATTATAGAAGCCAAACAGACCCAGAAACCTGCTTTCAGCCCTCAGAGCTGAAGTCGACTCTCAGCTCCAGTGACAGCTATAGAAGGTAAATAAATCCCAGAATTAAAAAAAAAGAGAGTCTGGGAACTTCAGTTGCCCTCCAGCCTGAAAACAGCTCTCAGGCCCTCACCCAGACTGGCCAGGCACCCCAGTGGGGACCCCCACCCTGAAGGGGGTGTGACCAGCTGCAAACAGCCATCATCCCCTCATCCAGGCTGGCCAGGCACCCAAGTGGAACCCCCACCCTGATCCGGGACACCCTTCAGGGCAAACCAGCCAGCCCCCACCCATGCACCAGGCCTCTATCCTATACTACAAGCAGGACGGGACAGTGCGAGCTGCCATCCGGGCCCCATGTGCAGCCCTGGGCAGCGGGGCAGAAGCCCCGCCCCCAGCCAGGACCCCTGTGTGCCACCTGAGTCCCCAGCTGGGACCCCCGTGCCACCTAATCCCCGCACTGCTAAGCCCCGCCCCCAGCCAGGACCCTATGACTATTGGAGAGAAGGAAAGTGCCGCTGGGCCCTGGGTTGCTGTGGTGATCTGGCCATTGGTAAGTAGAAAAGTGTGGCCTGTAGACAGCCCCCAGCTGTACCTGATCCGGGAGTAGGAAAGCAAGCCTGGCCTGTGGGCAGCCCCAAACTTTGCCTGCTCCCCAGTTGCCATGGTGACCAGGAACAGGAAAGCAAGCCTGGCCTGAGGGCATCCCCCAGCTGGGCCTGATCCAGGAGCAGGAAAGCAAGCCTGGCCTGTGGGCAGCCCCAAAATTTCCCTGCTCCCCGGTCACCATGGTGATCCGGGAGCAGGAAAGCAAGCCTGGCCTGCGGGCAGACGCAAGCTGGGCCTGATCTGGGAGCAGGAAAGCCCAGCCTGTGGGCAGCCCCCAGCTGGGCCTGCTCCCCGGGAGCAGGAAAGCCCAGCTTGCAAGCAGCACCCCCATCCTGGCCATAGCTCAAGGGAGAGTACAACATGCAGGTGAGGACAGGAGCATGAGAGATCAACACAGAGGGGCTCCTGCTCCAAGCCTCCATGGTGTGGCTAGGGGCAGGCCCCCAGCCGACACACACACACACACACACACACACACACACACACACACTGCCTGCTCTGAGCCTCCAATGTGGCTGGGGGCAGACCCCCAGCAGACACACACATACACACACACGCGCGCGCGCACGTGCGACGCCTGCTCTGAGCCTCTGCCTCCAGACTGTGGCCATCAGTAGGACATCCACTAAGGGCTCCCCAACTGTGAGAGAAGCAGGCTGCGCTGAGGGAACCCCACCTCCCAGTACATGAATTTTGTGCACTGGGCCTCTAGTCCTATCTAATAAAGAGAAACATGGTAATTAGCCGTACGTCCACTACCCTTCCCATTGGCTAATCGGGGCGATATGCAAATTAACTGTCAGCCAAGATGGCGGCCGGCAGCCAGGCAGCTTGAAGCTAACATGAGACTTACTTGCTTCAGTGATGGAGGAAACCAACGTTCCCCGCCTGCCTTGCTGGCCTCTGAGCTTGCAGTTTGAAACATTGTTACAAATATAGAAGCTAAACAAAACCCCTGAAACCTGCTTTCAGCCAGCCAGGATCTCAGAGCTGGCGTTGATACAGTGTTTTGATTATAGAACCAAAACAAACCAGATACCTGCTTTCAGCAGCAGAGGCCTCAGAGCTGGAGCCAGACCTAAAGCTGGCCCAGCCTGAAAACATCCCTCAACCCCTCACCCAGACTGGCCAGGCACCCCAGTGGGGACCCCCACCCTGAAGGGTGTGTGAACAGCTGCAAACAGCCATCATCCCCTAACCCAGGCTGGCCAGGCACCCCAGCGGGGTCTCCCACCCTGACCAAGGACACCCTTCAGGGCAAACCGGCCAGCCACCACCCATGCACCAGCCCTCTATCCTATATAGTAAAAGGGTAATATGCCTCCCAGCACCAGGATCAGTGGAGCCGAGAGGCCTCCTGGCACCGGGATCAGTGTGACAGGGTGCAGCACCCAAACTTCCTGATCACACTGCGGCTCTGTGTGTGAGAGGGGGACCACAACCTCCCTATACGCCCTGCTCTGTTGGTGACAGGGGAAGGCGCCCCAAACCCCTGAACAGCCCTGCTCTGTGCCTGATGGGGGGAGAGCTCCCCAACCCCCTGATCGCCCTGTGGCTCTGTATTTGACAGGTAATGGCGCCCCAACCCCCCACCACGGGCCCTGCTCTGTGTGTGATGGGGTAGAGCCATAACCTCTCCATCGGCCCTGCCCTGAGTGTGACAGTGACGGCACCCCAACTCCCTGATCGGCCCTGCTCTGTGGGTGATAGAGGGCGGTGCCCCAACTCCCCTATCGGCCCTACTCTGTGAGTGACAGGGGTGAGCTCCCCAACCTCCTGATTGGCCCTGCTCTGTGTGTGACAGGGTACGGAGCCCCAACCCCCCTGATTGGCCCTGCTCTGTGCATGACAGGGGGCAGCACCCCAACCCCCTGATTGGCCCTGCTCTGTGCGTGACGGGGGTGGCGTCGCAACCTCCCCATCGACCCTGCCTTGAGTGTGACAGGGGGCGGTGCCCCAACCCCCCAATCGGCCCTACCCTGAGCATGACTGAGGGTGGCATCGCAACCTCCCGATCCGCCCTGCTCTGTGCATGACAGGGGGTGGTGCCCCAATTCCCCAATTGGCCCTGCTCTGAGCCCGACCAGGGGCTGCACCTAGGGATTGGGCCTGCCCTCTGCCACCGGGGAGCAGGCCTAAGCCAGCAGGTCATTATCTCCTGAGGGGTCCCAGACGGCAACAGGGCACAGGCTGGCCTAGGTACCCCCCTCCCCCCCGAGTGCACAAATTTTTGTGCACCAGGCCTCTAGTGTATATATATATATATATATATATAGATATATAGATATATAGATATATCTATATCTATCTATCTATCTATCTATATATATATTAGAGGCCAAGTGCACAAATTTGTGCACAGGTGAGGTCCGGCTAGCCTGCCCTGATGGATGCCCATTGGCCCGGGCTGCTGGGTGTGAAGGGCCACTGGTGGTTGACCGGCTGGCCCACCCCTGATTGGATTGTTGGGGGCCGAATGGGGGCTGGGTCAGCCGCAGGGGGGCAGGGGGCAATAGGGCTTGGATCAGGCTCGTTGGCTGCAGCAGTGTGTGTCATAGCCAATGATCATCCTGTTCGTTCTGCTCATTCTGCCATTCCAGTTGCTGGGCTTTAGATAGGTAGATAGATAGATAGATAGATAGATAGATAGATAGATAGATAGAAAGATGTCACAGAGCAATATAATTTATTTTGTGGCAGATTGTCTTTTTCAAAGATTACTACAATATTCTTCCTTCTCCTAGATCCTCTTCTATGATGTGACTTTGCCACTCCACTATCAGAAGGAAGCTAATTCATCTCCTTAGTTTGGACACTGAAAGCCCTGCAGCTTGGGGAACCCCTCAGTTTCAGGCCACATGGAACCATTGGTCAACCTGTTTAGGCTCATCCTTGCCCAGACACCAAAAATGTGAGTGAATAATTCTCTAGACAATTAGAGTTGCCATCATTCAAATAGCCACAGCCCTTCAAATCTTCTCACTGAAGCCTCTAACCCAGTGAAGCAGAAAAATGTCATCCTCCTCTGTTCTGTCTAAATTATTGACGCAAAGAACTTATAAGAATCACAAACCAGTTGTTTTATGCCGTTGAGTTTGCAGGACTTTGTTACACAGTAATACATAAGAATGACATTTTAAACTATTTTTAAATTCATTATAAAGAACATTTGTATTTTTCTTTTGTGCCTTCATTTTATTTCAGAACAAATGACTAACAAATTTGAAGATATAGAATATAAATTTAAGAAAAATTAAGGAATTTTACATATATAATGTGGGGAATCAAATAATGATAAAGAGGTCATTTATTCAAGAAGACATAAACATTCTAAATGCACCTAATGACTGAATATCCAAATACATGAGGAAGAAAACATTAGAATTGCAAGGTGAATAGACAAATCCACTCTCATAGTTGTAAAATCCAACACCCCTCTTTCAATAATGACATATCCAGCAGAAAGAAAATCAGTAATGATATAGTTAAACTAAATAAGCGCCATCAATAAACTGGATCCCATTAACATTCATAGGATATGTTATCCAACAATAAAGTAATAAACATTTCTCAAGTTCACATGGAACATTCATCAAAACAAGCCACATATTGTGTCATAGAACTTAACAAATTTAAAAGCATAGAAATCATATTCTTTCCATGTATGTTCATTTCACAATGGTATTAAGAAAGAAATGGCCAAAACCGGTTTGGCTCAGTGGATAGAGCGTCGGTCTGCGGACTGAAAGGTCCTAGGTTCGATTCCGGTCAAGGGCATGTACCTGGGTTGCGGACACATCCCCAGTAGGATATGTGCAGGAGGCGGCTGATCGATGTTTCTCTCTCATCGATGTTTCTAACTCTCTCTCTCTCTCTCCCTTCTTCTCTGTAAAAAATCAATAATATATATATATATATATATATATATATATATGTTCATTTCACAATGGTATTAAGTAAGAAATGAATAACAGATAGCTAGAAAAAAAAGCCTATATTTGGAGGTTAAATGATACATTTCTAAAGAACACCTAGATCAAAAAAAGTATCAACAGAAATTTAAAAATATTTTGAAATAAATAAAATTTTAAAACATAACATTACTATTCATGAGATGAAAGGAAGCAGTGCTTAGATAAAAACTTTAAGAATTAAATGTATACATTACAAAACAAGAAGGACTTCAAATGAAAAGATTAACTTTCGACCATTGGTCACTGCATATTGACAAGTAAGGCTAAATCTAGCATGAATGTAGAGTAGAAATTTATGGAATTGAAAACAGTATGTTAAAGGAGAAAAATCAACAAGAGCTAGTTTTTTAAAAAAATATCAATAAAACTGATAAAACATCACACAAGCTAAACAAAGAAAAAAAGGGAAAAGAGAAAAATTATCAATAGAGAAAATAAAAGATCACTACTACTGATCAGTGATCTTTCCATAGAGAAAGATCATTGCTACTGATTGCATGGAAAATACAATTATGCTAAAAGGGATACCATAAAACTCCAAGGCCGCAAATTTGTTATATGAAATGGATCAATTACTTGACAGGTGCAAGTTACTAAAACTCCCACAAAAAGAATCAGAAAATCTCCACAGGTCTGTTAATATTGAGTACATTGAATCAATAATAAGTAACCTTACAAAAGAAAGAGAAATCACCAGACCCAAATGACTTCAACAGTGTATTCTAACCAACATTTAAAAAATTAATTGTACCAATTTTCCACATTGTATTCCAGAAGACAGAAATAAAGAAATAGATAAGCACTTCTCAATTCATTAAAGGAGGTCAGAATTATCCTATTAGTAAAACCAGATAAAGACATCAGAAGAAAGGGAAAGAACGAGTCAATATCTCTCAAGAATGGAGAAGAAAATACCCTGATATCAGTATTAGCAAATCAAAGCCCATAATTTAAAAAGATAATTATACATAATGGCAAATGGAATTTACTTCTGATTGGCTAGCGTGTTTCATCATGTAAAAATCATTGCATGAAATACAGCAGCATATGGATAGATCTTGTAGAAAAACACATGATCATATTGAAGTAGAAAAAAAAACATTTGACAAAATCCATTACGTTTTTATGATTAAACGCTCATCAATGTATGAATGGAACAGAACTTCCATATATTGATAACATCTATGAAAAACCTATCAGTAACTTTATACTTTTATGACAAAAGGGACATTTAACCTAAGTTCAAGAACAAGGTGAGGATGTCCTCTCTTACCACTCCTGTAATTGTTAACTGAAGCAACCATACAAAAAAAAAAAAAAAAATGGGGAGCCGGGGCCCCCGGGGGCTGCGGCCGCGCCCTCGCCCGCCCCGGCCCAGGCGCGCGTGTTCCGGCCCTTCAGCGCCGAGGACGAGGGCCAGCAGCCCACGGAGATCGAGTCGCTGTGCATGAACTGCTACCGCGACGGCGTGACGCGCCTGCTGCTCACCATGATCCCCTTCTTCAGAGAGGTGATCGTCAGCTGCTTCTCCTGCGAGCACTGCGGCTGGAACAACACGGAGGTGCAGTCGGCGGGCAGGATCCAGGACCAGGGCGTGCGCTACACCCTGACGGTCCGGGCGGCCGAGGACATGAACCGGGAAGTGGTGAAGACAGACTCGGCCACCACAAGGATTCCAGAGTTAGATTTTGAAATTTCTGCCTTCAGCCAGAAGGGAGCTTTGACCACTGTTGAAGGACTGATCAGCCGAGCCATCTCTGGCCTGGAGCAGGGCCAGCCCACTCGAAGGGCAAATGAAGAAGCCGTCGCTGAAAGACTGGATGAGTTCATTGTCAAACTGAAAGAGCTGAAGCAGGTGGCCTCTCCTTTCACCCTGATCATCGATGACCCCTCAGGGAACAGCTTCGTGGAAAACCCGCACGCTCCCCAGAAAGATGACGCCCTAGTGATCACACATTATAACCTGACTCCGCAGCAGGAGGAGATGCTGGGGTTCCAGGCAGAGGCGCCAGAAGAGAAGCCGCAAGAGGAAGATCTCAGAAACGAAGTGCTGCAGTTCAATACAAACTGCCCAGAATGCAATGCTCCAGCTCAGACCAACATGAAACTAGTTCAAATCCCCCACTTTAAGGAGGTTGTCATCATGGCTACCAACTGCGAGTACTGCCGTCATCGGACCAATGAGGTGAAATCTGGAGGCGCAGTAGAGCCCTTGGGCACCAGGATCACACTCCGTATCACAGACCCCTCAGATATGACCAGAGACCTGCTCAAGTCTGAGACGTGCAGTGTGGAAATCCCAGAACTGGAATTTGAGTTGGGAATGGCTATCTTTGGGGGCAAGTTCACCACACTGGAGGGGCTGCTGAAAGACATCCAGGACCTGGTGACCAAGAACCCTTTCACACTGGGTGACAGTTCCAATCCTGGCCAGGTGGACAAACTGCAGGAGTTTAGCCAGAAGTTGGACCAGATCATGGAGGGTAAAATGAAGGCCCACTTTATTATGAATGATCCAGCAGGAAACAGCTACTTGCAGAATGTGTATGCACCTGAAGACGATCCGGAGATGAAGGTGGAACGTTATAAGCGCATGTTTGACCAAAATGAGGAGCTAGGGCTCAATGACATGAAGACGGAGGGCTATGAGACCGGCCTGGCCCCACGGTAGCAGTGGACCGTTTCCCAGCCAACCTCCTGTACTGCTCAGACCACAGGCTTACTTATTACTATTGGAAAAGCGGGGAGTGGCCTCACCTGCTCCTGTGAGGAGGGCATCTGGTCTGAATCAAAGATCCTGGCACACTTTGTAAAGTGTGTGTGGTGCGAGTGCACCCCCGTTGGGTATTTGACCTTATTTCGGAGGTTGTGAGTCAGCTTGGGAAGAGACCTGGAAGCGCACTATGAGGAATGTCACTATCACTTTTTCCCACAAGTCTTCGCCCTCTGTCCACACCGTGCTGCCCTCTAGAGCTGGAACTCTGAAGCTGAGGAAGGTGGAAGACAGCTGCAGCTGGAGTTTAGGTGTTGGTTTTGGGGTGTACAAAATACTGACTCTCCACACAAAGGGAATCTTCCGAGGGAGGGAGTCCAGCACAGGTGAAGAAGTTCTCATTAAAACGATGGCTGTCAAACTGCACTGGCCTGGACTTCACTGTCCTTAATTGATATGCTGGTAGACTCCACCTCCCGAAGAAAATTTTCTCCAGTGCGGCCACTGTAATTTGGAGATGGGAGCTGGCATGTCATTCTTCCTTCACAGATGTGTGAGTGTTCACTTTGTGCCAGGCACACACTGAACAGTGAGCAAAACAAAGTGCTGCTTTCATGAAGCTTGAAGTCTAGTGGGGAAAATTGACATTGGGAGTGGGGGTGGATTGATAATAAACAGATAAGTAAAACAGTAGGTCAAGTGGTGATTAGTGTTATGGAGGGATGTAAAAGCAAAGAAGGGGTTTGGATAGTGTCAGAGAAGGTGGGGTAGTTATTTTAAATAGAGTAGTCAAGGAAGGTCTTAATAAGAAGGTAGAAATTCCACATTCAGGCAAAGCTGAGAAGGAGGTAAGGGAATAAGCCATGTGAATAGCTGGGAGAAGAGATTTCTAGGCAGAGGAAACTGCAAATGCAAAAGCTCTGAGATTGGAAGACGTTGACCAGTTGGGGGTATTTGGGAGCCTCTAGTCCCGCTCTTAACTACAAATGGAGAAACAGGTTCAACCAGAGAGGGAGGGCTGCTTCCAGCTGTGTGACTTGGAACTCCGTGGCCCAGGCCCTGGACTCCCCAGCAAGTGCTCTGTGTCTGCATTAACCACTGATGACTCCTGCAGTGCTGGATGCAAGGTAGTTGTTCAAGAAAGACCTGTGGATTGAAATACTGTGGCAACCCTTAGCATTTTGTGCTGCAAACGTAGCTCGGAAGAATTGCCTTACAGGGAGAAGACTTGGTAGTGCCACTCTGCTCTCGCCGCTCTACTGCACCATTCTCAAAGATCACAGGCGGGATTTTCCACTTGGGAAAATGTTCGCATTTTCCATTTCTGTCACATTGGACAGTGGACCATTTCCCTTCTCAACCCGTCTCTTCTCTCGTGATGCTGCATCCCTGCTTTCCCCTGTACTTTGGACATTCCTTGTGTGGAATCTCTGCCTCCTCCCTCTTAAATGCATTTGTTTACAGAGGTTCAGTTTTCAGACATCTCCATATTGAATGCTTTGGCACCTTAACTACTTCCATGTGGGACTGACTCCCATACATGTAGTTCACATTTCTGTGAGCAAGAGTAAGGTGTTTTAAGAATTTCAAGACTAAAGTTAGCAATGACTCAAACTATAAAGCTACAGCACTTTGAATAGGCTTCTAAGCAAGTGATCTACCCGATTAGATTGCCCATAGATGTATGTCCAACTGACTTGGGGATCTGTGTTCCCCAGGCCGTCTGATTGATCATTTGGTCTCTTGAATGACTTTCCCTATGGGATGGTTATGCTTGAAAGATGGGCCCTGATGTCAGGTTTATTTCCCATTGTGAAGGGGAGAAAGTGGCATTTGGTTTATCACTGTCTTGTGAGTTTGGTGTTAGGCAATCTCACAGATTCCATCCAGTTATGGGGAAAGATAACCTGAGTTTCTGAACCAGGAAAGACTGACTGAGGAGGAGGTACCAGACAGATAACCCAGCTGAGGTACCACTTGCTCTGATGGCCAAGGCCTGGAAGCCTTCAGTTTCACACTCCGCTCCATCCAGTCTCACTATGCAGCCTGATGGGGGTGAGTGTCCTACCCCCCAGCTCTGGCATATGGCATGTGGCTAATCTGTTAAATGATAATTCTCCGCAGACGCTTGCAAATTTTCCATCCTGTATTGAGCCGTGTTAGGTGACTGGAGGTAGCATGGGTAACAGGTATGGGAAGGGTCCTGCTCAAAGGCCCGGGGAGGAGAACAGTCAAACCCCCAGCCCAAGAACATGTAGATTGAGTTTCACAACCATGATAGACGGGGAAGGTAGAGTTCGTTTGTGAGGGCACTTCTACTTCATATTTCAAACATATTAAATATAGCCACATTTAGCCAATAGAGCTGTGAACACAGGTATGGAGTGTACATCTGTCATGACGTGAACATGGAATAAATATGAAGGGCAATTGAAAATTTAAAAAAAAAAAGAAATGCATGCATATTAGCAAGAAATAACTGATTTTATTCATGGAAGACAATATTATTTGAAAGAGAGCTATAACTTTCAATAATATTTATTTAAAATTTTCACGAAGAAAAGAAGGAAACAATGAAATGTGCCCTTTGTTCCCAGTGAGTTTGAAAAATCCTTTCTCTAACAACGAGGCATTAAATCAGGCAGAGGGTAAACATGAGTAACCCAATCCCCTTTGGAACCAATAAGTGAATGCAGAAATCTCACAGAATAGGAAAGACTTGCTTTCATAAAAGAAATATTTACAAGGTCTCAAAAAAAGGATAAAATTAGTTATGACTTTATCAAAATATGCAGAAAAATGGATCCAAAGAACCTACAGAAAGCTGAATCAGAAAACGCATTTTAGCATGTGCATTTCATTTAATCAATAGATTCTAGGCTTACAGAAAAACTTAACAGGAAGTACATAGTTCCCATACACATCCTTAACCCAACAGATTCTATTATTAATATCTTGGATGTATTTTTTATTACAAAGAACATCTATTCTCTCTCTGCAGTGCCACCTCATTCCTTTGTCAATAGTTCATATATACTTGCATTTACTAGTCTATCTAGGTTTTTCATTCCATTTCATTGGTTCCTTACAACTTTGCTATTACTTCAACATGTCAGTGTTAAAAACTTTTTTAAACAGTCAATACCTGTACTATTAATTCAACTGTGTTTTCCTTCTTGCCCCTAAGCACTTTCAAATTGACTTGCTAAGTTTTATAAAATAACAATTTAAAAAACTTCTGGATTGAAAATATAAGTATTCACATATAGACAATTTTTGAGGACATGCTTTGAAAATGCAGCTTTTAATGCATTACATTTGTCCATTTATAAGCTTTCTTTAATGGCTATCAACATTTTATACTTTTCTGCAAATAGGTCATTGTTTTATTTGGTTGTTAAATATTTTCCAAGGCAATTGATATTTTTTTATTTTACTGTAAATTGTTCCCTGGTCAGTTTATGGTATCTAGAACTTCAATTGATTTTTGTAATTTGATTGGATATCCAGAAACCTTGTAAAACTCTCTAATACATTATTTAATAAACGTTTTAAAAACTTTCCATACATCCAAATGTCCAATTTGTTTCATATAATTTTGCAATACAATTTTCTTAAAGTTTTGTTCCTATTATGATCTATGGTTTTCTCTTAATGTTCATTTCAGATTTTGGTGTGGATTTTACAGCCTTATTACATAAACTAGTGGCCCATTGCACGAAGATTTGCGCAATAGGCCTTCCTTCCCCTGGCTGCCGGCACGATTTTCCTCCGGCACCCGGGACCCAGGCCTTTGGCCCGGCCAGAGGAGCAAGGCTTGGCTTCTCTGCTCTGGCTGCTCCCAGCCCCTCCTTTTATTTTATTTTTTTCCCCCCAGCTCCTCCAGCGGAGCCCAGGACAGACTGGAAGCCTGGGTTGCCCCAGGCAACACAGGCCCCCAGCCCCTCCTTGAGCTGACTACAGGGCCGGCGGGAAGCTTGGCTTCCTCCATGGCCAGGAGCAACCCAAGCCTCCTGCTCACTCCAGCCGCCCTGGCTGCCGCCATCTTCAGTTGTTTTCAGTCTTCACTCTGTGCCTACGTATGCAAATTAGCCATCATCTTTGTTGGGTTAATTTGCATAGTTGCTCTGATTGGTAGGTGGGTGTAGCAGAGTGGCAGAGTGATGGAGTGATGGTTAATTTGCATGCTTCTCTTTTATTAGTGTAGATGAGGAAGCATTACTTCCTTTTCCATACTCTGCTATATTTTGTGTAAAAATGAACTTAATTCTCTATTAAAATTTTGATTTAAGTTACTGTTGAAACCAACCATGCCTAAAGTACATTTCTGTTTGTGTTTGTTTAGTGCCTGGGTGTTTTGGTCATCTATGTCTTTTGTTTTATTTTTAGCAAGGGATATGTTTATAAGTTAATTTGTTATATCTGATGGTTGTAGAATTATTCTGATTTTTCTGTTCATTCTAGAGTGTACGGAAATATTTCATCTAAAATTTCAATGTTGGTGTAAAACTTTACATAAATTCTGAATATAATCTTGTTAATATCTGCAGCTATTTTTGAAGTACCTTTTTATTTCTAATATTTATCATCAATTCTTTATCTTAGTTCTAATTTATTTACTTATTTCTTAGTATAGGCAGATATTTTTCAAATAATCTGACATTGAATATTGGCTCTGTTGAGTCTCTGTTGCAAGTTTATTATCTACTTTGTTAATTTATAATTTAATCTATTTTTCTCTTTTTGTATATTCTGTTATTTTTCTAAGAGCTTCATAAAATGTAAGTATACAGGTTATTTTATCATTTGAAACCATATGAGTATATATCACTTGTTAACATGGCATCTCTACACCTAAATAAGTAACTTTGTAATTCCTACAAAGATTTTCTCCTATACAATCATAACATAATTATCAAAACCAATAAAATTGTAGCTATGCATTTAACTAATAAAATATACAGTTCTCATCTAAGTTTCATATGTTGTCCCAACAATGCCCATTATAGCAAAGGCATCTGTTTACAATCATTTCTGGCATGTCTCTTAGTATCCCTCAGTCTAAAACAGTTCCTCAGTCTTTACATGCTGCTGCTAAAGTTTTCTGTGGGGAAGCATGAGACTTGGTTCCAAAGTTTGTAAGGAGGACATTCTGAGAAAAGGGAAGTGTGTAGAAGGGCACCTGCCCTGTTTATCGGAATTCTGATGTAGGGAAGACTTAGGGGAGTGTTGAAGGCAGAGCCCCTAATTATTCCCTGACCTTCCCAAACAAGTCTATGCATGTGCAGACCCCCTGTGTTTACTGGAATCCTTATGCTTAATCCCTGGATGCCCTTGCCTACAGGACAATATAAACCCATGTGTCCTCCCAAGATTACTTACCCTACTGATTGTATCTAAAAGATAAACTTTATATCAAACTGTAATAAAAACCTAATGAGGCAGGCAATCGGGGATGGTTGGTCCCTTGAGCCAGGCAACCCCTTAGCCCTCTCTTTTGCAGTGAAACTGTGTCAGAGTAATCTATCCATCCTTCATTCAGGGGCTGCTGGTCAGCCTCAGCTGATCCCAATTCAGTTATTATGGATATTGCCTTTTAATTTGTGTGTATTTTTTAATGATTCATCAAGATTATATTATGTGCATTTGTTGGCAGATATATCCCAGAAATGACAGTGTGTTCTCATAATATCCAATCAGGTGGCATATTAGCTTTAATTTTACCCTTTATTAGTGATGTTATTGACTTTTTTAACCTTATTTACCATGTGTGTCACAAGTTTCATTTCTCTCCCCTGACCCCTTTCTCTCTCTCTTTTTTTTTCTCTTTCTCTCTCTCTTTATTGCCTTCTGGCTTGACTGATGATCTTTGTTTTCACCCACATCTTAGAAAGTTATACACTTTGCTTTATTCTCATAGTATTAACCCTAAAAGTGAAATATACACTTAAATTATCAAGGTTCAAAATTAACCAATAGCTCTATAGTCCAAGTTTATATACTTGATAGAAATGACAAGAAAATAAATGAATGTGGTTTTTTTTTCCTAGAAAGAGGGTCCAATTTCCATTTTAGAAATGAGAGTATTGCTTTCATGCTTTTTTGTTGTAAACGAGACATTCTGAATATTATTATATGGCCATTCTGAAAAATAGGTGTTCCCTGGTCTCCATGATTTGTTTTTGCTATTTTTTGTATTTATGTGGTTTGTTTTGTGATTTTTATGAACTAATTTTGAAAAATTTGTATTTTTTGTCATGTGTGGCTACAGAATCTCAGTTCCATTAGCTAGTGATCAACTAGTGTTTTGAAAGAGAGGTCCTTAAACATTTTGAACATCTTCTTCATTCCCCCCAACAAAAATAAATTTTTTAAAACAATCTCCCACGGTTTTAGGACTGACTCTGTGTTGTGGCATTCCTTCAGTGCTTTGCCAGGAAATGAACATCTCAGTCTTACCCTTCGCTTCCATCATGGGTGGAACCTGAAGGGTATCCACAGGTGAGAACTTAGGTCTTTCCTGAGCATGCATCCAAGTAGCCTCAAAATTCTGACAGGAGCTTTTAAAATTCCATATTACCCTAAGCACCTCCATCCCCAGCTTCCTCCTTCCCAGGTTTCTATTTCTGTCTTTCTTCTCCTTTACCCTGTGCTTTCAACCAATGATGCCTGCAAAGCCTCAACCCTGGTGAAACAAAGGTACAAAGTTGAGCTAATATTTTAGGAAGCCAACCGAAAATCAACACACACAACCGCAGGTCTTTGAAAATAACCTCCAATACCAGCAACCTCCATCAGGGAGGAAGGCTACCCTCCCCAAGGCTACTGCCCAGCTGGGGAGTGAAGTTCGCAGAGTAAGTGAAAGCACCACAGAGATCTCTTAGCAAAATTCAGTAGTTTTTCTCTTTCTTCATAAAGTGTTTCACTGGTTTTAAGGTTTTTGTTAGTTAGTGAGTTATTTAGCTAGGTAGTTTGTTTTTTAGGTTCCAGAGTACATAAAAAGTTTATTCATTGCACTTCTGGAGTGAAGGAGTTTTTGAGTTTCTTACTCTGTCCTACACAGTGATGTCACTATAAGCATTGCATTTAAATGATAGATTTTTTTTTTTAATTAAAGAAAAAGGATTTAGTTAAGGCAGAGAAATTCCCATAGATTTGTCAGCAATAATGTCAGCAACAGAAAAAACACACAATAATTTGGAAGTAAATTCTCCTTTTCTTCTTATTTTCTGATTGGTTGCGTATTTCATCCCATTTTTTGAGGCATTCTGATGTTCTTAATTATACTAATCAATTTTGAATCTCAGTTTTCAACAGAGCAGCACAAAAGCCACAATTCTATAAAATTTTCTCCTTTATACATTTAATATTTTATAAAGATTGAATATATAAGAAATGTGACATTTTAAATTAAATAATCATGTTTTTTTGATCTCAAATAAAAATAATAAAAATTCAAAGGTAAAACACAAATATTATTTTATCTTTATATTGAAAAGAATTCATTATTAGCATAATCCTTTCTTTCTTGGGAAAAGCAAAAAGGTCTTTTTCATATTAGTGCCATCTTAATATATATGTAGTTGTTTATTGCCACTGCCTTTAAACCAATGGTGTTTGTAGAAAGTGTTATAAAAGCAACTCTAGAATCAATAAAGTAACTGTCTTCATTAAAGTAATTTATGATTTGAAATTTTTCTTGATAAATCAGGAACTGTCTCTATTGCCTTCTCATAACAAAATCAACTATACCTTCCACAAAATTTCAAAACTGAATAAGTAAGTTTTAATTGCATGATTATAATAGTTTATTAGTGGCTTATTATGGTGATTTATTATACACTAAGTAATCCATAGATAGAAGGCTCAGAAGGACTCTAAAATGATGTTTTCATTAAAAAAATATATGTCAATGTGATAACAGAAATTTTAAACTGGTATAAGTAACACCCAGAGGCAAAACATGCTCTTTGCTTGGTAAGAGCCAAATTCATAATTTGGTTGCTCATGGACACGCATAGTACTACAACCTTGGAAAATATTGTTTCAGATCTCACTTCCCTGGGCTTCTTCTCATGAAAAACAAAGAAATGTATCCTAAAGACCTTAGGATTTGAATTCAAATTGTGACCCTTAATCTTGCATCCTCTGGCTCATAACTGTTAAAGTGAGGCTAAAATTATCTTCCTAGCAGAGTGGTATTAGATGTATTTAATTGAAATATATGAAAAGTTTATGAATAGAAATGTCACAGAGAAATTATTTTAGCAATGTAGATACAGTGAATCCCAGCTATCTACTGTCAAATTTGAAAAAAAAAATGCTACTTTATTCTACAATATAATATATAACTTTAAATTAAGAGAAGTGGGTGTAGACAACTCTCATATGAGGTCTTTTATCACATAATATGATCACCATCTACTCCAGTGACTTGAGCCCAATCAGACAAAGCCAGGTGGGAAGGTAATTGAAGTTGATTACATGTAAAAATTGGTAAGAATAACTCCTCTCTTATTAACAATATATCATCTATGGTGGTCTTTGTTTCTACATTGTGGTTTTACAGTCACAAATGTACCCAAAGTAATTTATAAAAAATTAAACTATAAAAGTGGCAATTTCATAGTTTGATCTAATACTTTATTCTTATCAAATTATAATATTTTTCTAATGTTTTTGAAAAATGTTTTTAAATTTATTATAGCTAATGTGCTATCCTTTGTATCACTTCTCTCTCTTATATCTTCACCAAGTAGTGATCTATTCTAGGCTTGACTAAATAGAATATGTTATGGGCTAAATAGATATGTTGAAGCTTTAATACCCCAAATAACTCTATTTGGAGTTAGGGCCTTTAATGAGATGATTAAGGTAAAATTAAGCCATTAGGGTGGGCGTTAATCCAACCTGTCTTTATAAAAAGAGGAAGTGTCCATGGGTACCTGTTGTCAAAGAAAGATCATGTGAAGACATGGTGAGAAGGCAGCCATCCGCATGCCAAGCAGAGAGGACTAAGAAAAAATCAAATCTGTTGACATCTTGATTTTGGTCTTTTAGCCTCCAAAACTGTGAGAAAATAGATAATACGTTTCCGTTGTTCAAGCCACCCCCTCTGCTACTAGTATAGTTTGTGATGGTAGCACTAGCTCACTAATACAGTGTCACAAACGCATAGTAGAGAACGGTAAATTATCTGCATTAAGAGTATGTTTGTTTTTGAGCATAAGGCTTCATGAATCTTAAGGTTTCCTTTGCCTTTAAAGCAATGTTAAGCACTCTGCTGTTAAACCAGACAGCACCCTTTGAATAAGCCCGGGGTCAGAATTGCTAAGGGTCAGAATAAGCAATAGACCCGGTAGACACAAGTAGGCTTCGATTTGATACTGTATTTATTTAATTTGTGGGAGAAAACGGGCTGGAGAAATGGCAGATAGATTTCAATCTCATGGGGAGGTCCAGCGCTGTACAGCACAGAACTGATTTCGCTCCTCACCCCATGGTCATGCAGGGCACACAGACAAATACATAAGAACACATACAAAGTCCTCATAGGTCACCTTGACACAGAGAGGCTGCAATCTCAGCCTCCCACTAAGTATACAGGCAGGCAGTTTGCACGCAAATTTAGTTTTCTCAGCCCAAGTGTGTCATACAGATTAGAGGCTTTTATGGAACAGACACAAAATTCCAAATTGATTTTAAAGGAAGTTTTTCAGATAATGGACATCAAGCTCATTTGACAGCAGGTCAACATGAACCCAGGCTGGATGGTAACCCCCTAATCACAAGCTTTTATTAGAAAAGTTTGAAGATAATGCATAATGAAACAAGGAGGTGCAATCTTGGGAAGTTTACTAGGTAGACCTTCCAGTGTTTCATGTACTGGAAACTTGAACTAACCTTTTCTTATGGATTTACAGGCTCAAAAATTAAATTTTGCCGATTTCCAAAAGTCTTAAGATTCAGGGATGCTGAATCAGGGTAAGGATGCTCATAAATGAAAGATGCATAAAAATCAGAACTCATTGACGTATATATTGAGCAATAAACTATCAGTAGGACCATAGTCATAGTAAATATGCCAGTGCATTCCTTCCATGTGAAAATCTATGCAAATTGTAAGACAACATCCTTTAGAGAAGTTTGGAGAGCATGCAATTAGTTTAATACATTACATTACATTACATTTATTGGAATTAGACTCTGGTAACTTCCATGTTTTTCCCATGCCTTCATGTCCTCCATGTCTGTGAGGTGTAGTAAGTGCTTACATCAGCCCTAAAAGGTCCCTTGTTCTATATTTCTGGAGAAAACTTTATGAAAACTTATTGTTTGTTGTTCCTGTTCCCACCACCCTATCAAGGTCTTAAATGTATTCGTAAGCATGTATGAATGGATGTTGCTAGAAAACCAAAAAATAAACTGCATTTTCAGTTTTTTATTTCTTTTAATTGATTTCTACATGCATATCCCTCGAGTATCCTCTATGTGGAAATATGCTTTCTCTGAGTTTCCATTCACTTATTTTCTAGAAATTGCTCCACCCTTAATTCTTTTTTTTATATATATATATTTTATTGATTTTTTACAGAGAGGAAGGGAGAGAGATAGAGAGTTAGAAACATCGATGAGAGAGAAACATCGACCAGCTGCCTCCCGCACATCCCCTACTGGGGATATGCCCGCAACCCAGGTACATGCCCTTGACCGGAATCGAACCTGGGACCTTTCAGTCCACAGGCTGACGCTCTATCCACTGAGCCAAACCGGTTATGGCCTTAATTCTTAATTTCACCTTAATTTTGTTCATTGCCACATGCAGAAATTCACTGACCAGTTCTATTTTAAACCACTGTGGCTGGAGAGGCAGGCCACATGGCTGCTAACTTCCTTCTTCGTGAGTAATGAGGTTCTCGGAAGAAGGATATTTTTGGAAGATGAGCAGTTATAGTAGTGGTATCCATGAGTAAGGCCTAAGAGTAAATTGTATTTTGTAAACTTTAGCACATCATTTTAGCCTCTTGAGTTATTTTTTGGGATACTAATGAAATCATCCAGTGTTGTTTTTTTGTTTGTTTGTTTTGTTTTGTTTTTAAGCATCTGTTATAGCAAAATTTTAGCTATACATTTTGAAAACATGTCTTCTGTAACTATTTTCTTTTCAAACTGAAAGGGGTTCAAAGCTTCATTAAGAAAAAAATTCTCCAGCTGACACGAGAGATCTCTCTCTATGTGGTCATGGATTGTCTGATTCTGTTGAAATTACAGAATGTTGGGTTAGCATTACACAGAAGCAGGTGCACGGTTATTTTAGGTCAGCGATATTAGTTCTTCATCATCTGTATGATGACTGATATTCTGTGAAATGTTTTGAATGTTTATAAACTGTTTTCAATATCTATTTTGAATTTTGTTAAAATGGCACTTGAGTTTATCATTGGTCTCCACATATAGTAATCAGCTTTATAATCTTTAGAAACCATTAGTGGGCTTGCAGCATGATAGTTTTAATGTCTAAGTCAGTCTAGAAATACAACATTTGTTCTCCACCACCATATAATGTCAATGAATATGTTTGCTGTTGACCACTGCAAAGTGATCCAGTACATTATTATTTTTATAACTGGGTTTGCTTAACAAGTGTTACACAATTTAAAGCTAAAATAGAAAGTCATTTGCTTTGGACTGTGATTTGTATTACCCAGTAATTGAATTGTTTGATTCCACTGCTCTCCAGAAGAATACACACAATTCCTTTAAACTCTAAAAATAGTTGCTATGATAAAAACAGCTTCTGCCTCATTGCCTTAATATGAACTTAAATTTTTTGATCTTAGGAAAAAACTATCCTAGTGCTATTTATGGCAAATTGGCGCATAGAGCTGGGTCTCACATTGCTGCCTTTAAGACTGGCCACATTCACTGTGTTAAGATTGATACCAAAGACATGTAAAATCAATTGTCTCTTGGAAACCACTTAGATATTACTCAATCTCACCATGTCAAATTGTACTCATACCACTGCTACAACCACCCTTGCCTCAAAAATATCCATTTATTCATTAAAAAGCAATCCTTATTAAGTCACTTTTCACATTCTCTTGACTAGAAAGAGAACATTTAGAAGATACGAACAATTTATTTTCAGGGCTAACTGCAATAAATGAAACCAACTAATTGTTCAATAAGTGTTTATTTAATTAATTGATTTTTTAATCACTTATCCTTGAATGGACCCTTGAACTTGGGCAGTAATAATTTGGCTACTTGGTAAAAAAGTATATCTATGGCAAATGGAAGTATTTCTCCATTTATGTTGTACCTATGGATATTTTACTACTTTTTCTAGTATATAAAATATATATCCAGATGTTTATTAAGACAAAAATATATTACCTGCTTTGATCTATAAATTTCAAGGCATTAATTACACTTCTCAAATTCGTTTTTTTTTATTTCTTGAATGCTGCAAACATAACAAAGTTTACACAGTTGTTGGATTATTTCTCTCTAACTATGTATTAAGATGTTCATTTTTCGTTCCTCATTGGTGGCTAACATATGCAGAGATATGTGAACCCTTTGTTAAATAGTATTGATCATTTCTATCTACCTTCACCATGAGCGCACAGAGAATAACAAGATAATTTGTATGGAAAACACTGCAAACTTGCCTACAGCAGTCAAACAAACACCAAATGTTTAGGAGGAGGATACACGCTAGAATCTTGACAGAAAGCAGAATCGCGGCATGAGGCTGTGCCCAGGGCCACTTGACTATTGAGGTTTGTGGAAGCCTCCTTTGTACTTTCCCTGTATGTCTATGGCATACAGATGGAGGATCTTACAGAATCAAATAAAGTTCTAGTAACTTTCCTGAATTTAGATATTTATATTCAAATTTCCTGAATTTTGAATAAAATTTCAGTGGAATTTTCCCAACATATAGCTGTTATGGGTACAATGGCTTCCTGGGAAGTGGTTTTTGTGTGTGGCCTTCAGCCTCTTCAGTGTCAGATGCAAGGCTTTCAAGGTAAAATAAATTTCTGGGGAAAAAATGACAAGAATGTTGGTTGGATTTTTCTTGATGTCAATACAGTAGAGCAGCGATTTTCAACTGGTGTGCTGCAAACATTTTAAAAATATGCACTACCTGACTATTTAGTCAGGGGCACTGAACGCTTTCCCCTTAGATTCTCAAATTTAAAAAAAAAAAATGACAAGAGACAACACAACAATCACCATTTGGTGTAAATGAGTCAAAATTATAGCTATTTTTTGTAGGGTCAACAAAAAATATATTTTTGGTGTGCTGCAGAATTTTAGTAATTAGTTTATGTGTGCCATGAGATGAAAAACGTTAAAAATAGCTGCAGTAAAAAAGTAAAGTACTTTCTAGGGTATAAGCACAATTATTGAAAAAAAAAAAAAAAAACACGACATTAACCTTGAGAATTAATGATAAAAAAGATAATAAAGAGGAAAAATGTCTATTATGTTAGTTCTTAATAGAAAAAGAGGATGTGACATATGTATGCTTAAAATAAATATGAAATCTATACAGACTTCCCATAAAAACAGAATCTGACACTATGTTAAAAAATATATGTCAGATATCAACAGAAATTATTTTAGGAAAGTAAGAATGAACCAATTTTATTAACAAAATTGCCCAATTATGTATTATCCTCCCTCTCTTGTGGACTGAGCTGTCATTATTTTTCTCCCAGTTTCATTAAGGTACAATTGATGAATGAAAACTGTACATATCTAAGACATACCACCTGATGTTTTGGTACTAGTACATGCATACACTGTTAAATGATCACCAAAATCAAGCTCAGTAATATATTTTTCACTATTTTTTAAGAGTAGCATTTCCCAAATAATTTTGTCAAATTTTCTTAATATTTCAACTTCACAGAGCTCTTTATAATTTCCAAAGATCCTCATACAACTTACTAGCATTCTTGTATATTTGAATATGTATGTGTATTTAGTACATGCACATGTGTTATTATGCATTCATATACAATACAACCTATATAATAAAAGGAAAATATGCAAATTGTCCTCTCAACCAGGAGTTTGACCGTGAGTTCAAGCAGGGGGTGGATCTGGCTGGCCAATCACCCATGACCCTTACCCCCGGCTGGGCCTGGCTCAATAGGCCCCAATTAGGGCAGGTTGGCTGGACCTCACCTGTGCATGAATTCATCCACCGGGCCTCTAATATAATATATACACATGTATTATGACCTATAATAATAAAGGCATAATATGCAAATTGACCAAATTGCTGAGCAGCAGAAAGACCGTCTGGCTGACCTTCCAGACAACCTTCCAGGCGAAGCCACGGCTGTGAGGGCCAAGGCAGCTGGGGCTGCGAAGGCCTACTCTTGCACAAATTTCATGCATCAGGCCTCTAGTTATGTATAATGTATTATGTACCAACAAACATATGAATAAATACACACAGACATGCACATGCACACACATATGCATCAGGTATTGATTATTGAAATAGATATTTTAAAGTGATTTTTTTGTTGTTGTTAAGCCTCACCTGAGGAAAATTTTTTTTCCCATTGGATTTTTTAGAGTGAGTGGAAGGAAGGGGGAGAGACAGGGAGACACATCAATGTAAGAGAGACACATCAATGAGTTGCCTCCCGTATGCACCCCAACCAGGGTCAGGGAGCTAGCCTGCAACCAAAAGTATATGCCCTTTACTGGAATTGTAGCTGAGACCCTTCCGTTTGGGAATTGACTCTCTAACCACTGAGCAAATGGCTAGGGCAATGCTGTTTTTTTTTCTTCTTTTTATAAAACAATCGGAGTTAAATCATAATTTATTCATTTGACATGTGCCCACACAATGTTTTAGTGATATCTTGCTCTTCCTCCACAAACAGCTAATGGGAGAGCAGATTTTAATTAATTCTTATATAGTAAATACTCATTCCACTATACATAACTTCACTACCAAATTTCCTATGTGGCAAGTAAAATCAAAGTTCTTAACATCATTTTATAGGTACACATAAATGTCGTGTCTTATAGTCCAATGCAATGTCCAAAGTCTGAAACTAGCACAGAATCTGTCAAGTTTCCATCATCAACGTCTACCATTACTTCACCCAATTACTACCTACATAGAAATGAAATTTCCCATAAGCTATGTTGAAAACATAGGTCATTCCTATAACTAAATAAGGGCCAAGTTCTGGAACATCAGTCAAGGGTCTAAAATTCAGATTTGATTTAAATTTGTTTGCTCTTCGTTCATTAGTTTCAACTGAATATTCTTAACTCATTGATAATTCTGGATGGATAATAGGATGAAAATAATAATCTTTTTAAATGGGAAAGAAATGGTCCTCATGTATAGAAACCAAAATTTAGCAAACCAAACTTAACTATTATTGAAATTACAGCTAGCAACAATGAAGCATTTATGAGCATACCCCACTAAACCCACTGCATTTGTGAGGAATTCAAATAGTAACTCCTGTGGGCATCCTCTGGGAGTCTGAAAAATAATTCTAACTTTGTGAACATAAAGGCATTCTTTCAAGGAAAGATAGAAGTGGGACTTCTATATTATAAGTCAGGCAATGTTTCAATTATCCAGATTAAGGTAAAAGGAGGGTTCCCATTAATATTATATATATGAGGCCCAGTGAACAATATTTATGCATGGGGGGGGCGGTCGTGCATGGGAGGGGTCCCCCAGCCTGGCCTGCACCCTGTCACAATCCAGGGCCTTTCAGGGGATGTCGGACTGCTAGTTTAGGCCCAATCCTGCTGTGGACATCCCTCTTTCAATCTGGGACCACTGGCTCCTACTGCTTGCCTGCTTGCCTGATCTCCCATAACTACTCGCCTGCCTGCCTGATAGCCCCTAACCACTTGTCTGCCTACCTGATTGCCCCTAAACGCCTCTGCCTGCCTGCCTGATCTCTCTTAACCACTTGCCTGACTGCCTGATCTCCCCTAACTACCTCTGCCTGCCTGCCTGATTGCCCCTAACCTCTTGCTTGCCTGCCTAATTGCCCCTAACCATTCTGCCTGCCTGATCTCCCTTAACCACTCCCTGGGGGGTGGGGCCAGCCTGTGGGAAGGTCCGTAGTGTTCTGAACTTTCCAGCCAAGAATGTTTTAATAGGCAGTCTCCAAGAACTTGAACTGGAAAACCTAAAAGTAGAGTGCTCAGATTTCAGGCATCTGGTGCTATTAGCAGGATTTCTATCCCAATTAAACTCTAATTCTGAGCTCTCAACAGTCTTGACAAACTATCCTTCATGTCTCCAAAGTTTCTTATTTGTCACTATCTCATTTTCCTCTGCTTCAGACCAAGTTAACAAACGAAACCTTTAATTCTGATCTTCCTCGACACAAGGGAACAGCAAACCTTAATCGAAATAATTTTCTGCCAGAAGTCATGTCCAAATACTGTGAGACTGAGGACTATAGGGCTATGTACATGTGCAATAACAGGCTCACGTTCTAGCAATAGGCAGCAAGGTGTCCTCCACAATCCCACAATCCTATGGTCACATACTTCCAGTCTAGCTCCTCCTTAAGTGGTGTTTTCTTCAGTCGCGTTGCAACATCCAGGGTCTCTAGTTGGAGAGGATTTTTCTGTTCTTTGGCATTGATAGCTGTTTACTATTTGGAATCAGTGAAGTTTTGGGAGTACTGCCACTGCCATGAACATGTGGGTCCCAAGCACACTCATGAAATAACCGCCCATTCAGTCCACAGCTGGCACTGACCCAGGTCACAATGAGAAAGGTACTGTGCTGAGCTGTTTTCTAATCAGATATTCCTCTTCCTTCCCCAGCACACTCCAAACCTACTCTGGGCTGACCACCCCAACCCCACAGACCCTTAAGACCTTCTCCCCTATTTCTTTGACTTTCCCCCATCAAACTCACACCCTATTGCATTGCCTAGGGGTGCCCCTAACTGCTCCCTGGGGGCGGGGCCAGCCTGGGTGAGGGGCCATGGTGTTCTGGTCTCTGGTCATTCTGGTCATTCCACCATTTTGGTCGCTGGGCTTTTATTATATAGGACACACACACACACACACACACACACACACACACTAGAGGCCCAGTGCATGAAATTCATGCAAGAGTAGGCCTCAGCCCTCGTGGCCTGGCTGGCTCATGGCCCTGCGCACTGGTCATTCCAGAAGGTTGTTCCGGAAAGTTGTTCTGCCATCAGGTCTAATTAGTTTATTAGCTCTTTATTATACAGGATATATACATAATATATAAGTATTATATATATATAATACTTATATATTAGAGGACCAGTGCACAAAAATTTGTGCACTGGTAAGGGGGGTGTCCCTCAGCCCCACTTGTGCCCTCTCACAGTCTGGGACCCATAGGGAGATAACGACGTGCTGGCTTAGGCCCGCTCCCAGGTGGAAGAGGGCAGGCCCAATCCCTAGGTGCAGCCACTGGTAGGGCTCAGAGCAGGGCTGATCAGGGGGGTTGGGGCTCCGTACCCTGTCACACACAGAGCATGGCCGATCAGGGGGTTGGGGCACTCCCCCATCACACTCAGGGCAGGGCCGATGGGGAGGTTGCGGCTCTACCCCATCACACACAGAGCAGGGCCCATGGGGGGGTTGGGGCGCCGTACCCTGTCACACACAGAGAAGGGCTGATCAGGGGGTTGGGGAGCTCCCCCCTATTAGGCACAGAGCAGGGCCGATCAGGGTGTTGGGGCACCTTCCCCTTTCACGAACAAAGCAGGGAGGGTAGGGAGGTTGTGGCCCCACCCCCTGTCACACACAGAGCCGCAGGGTGATCAGAGGGTTTGGGCTCTGCCCCCTGTCACGCTGCTCCACGGGCCAGGAGGCCTCGCAGCTCTGCTGAACCCGGTGCTGGGAGGCATATTACCCTTTTACTATATAGGATAGAGGCCTGGTGCATGGGTGGGGGCCAGCTGGTTTGCCCTGAAGGGTGTCCTGGATCAGGGTGGGGGTCCCACTTAGGTGCCTGGCCAGCCTGGGTGAGGGGATGATTGCTGTTTGTAGCTGGTCACACCCCTTTCAGGGTGGGGGTCCCCACTGGGGTGCCTGGCCAGCCTGGATGAGGGGATGATGGCTGTTTACAGCTGGTCACACCCCCTTTAGGGTGGGGGTCCCCACTGGGGTGCCTGGCCAGTCTGGGTGAGGGGCTGAGGGCCATTTTCAGGCTGGTGGGCGACTGAAGCTCCCAACCTGTCCTTTTTTTCTTTTCTTTTTTATTCTTGGATTTATTTACCTTCTATGGCTGTCACTGGAGCTGAAAGCTGGCTTTCTCTCTGAGGCTCGGCTCCAGCTCTGAGACCTCAGCTGCTGAAAGCACGTACATGGTTTGTTTGGGTTGTATAATCAAAACACTGTTTCAACTCCAGCTCTGAGGCCTGGCTGGCTGAAAGCAGGTTTCGGGGTTTAGTTTAGCTTCTATATTTGTAACAACGTTTCTTAAACTGCAAGCTCAGAGGCCGACAGCGGCAGGTGGGGAACGTTGGCTTCCTCCTTCACTGAAGCAAGCAAGCCTCCTGTTCGTTTCAAGCTGCCTGGCTGCTGGCCGCCATCTTGGTTGGCAGTTAATTTGCATATCTCCCTGATTAGACAATGGGAAGGGTAGTGAACGTATGGCTAATTACCATGTTTCTCTATTATTAGATAGAATATATATATATATTATTTATATTTATATTTATATTTATATTTATATTTATATTTATATTTATATTTATATTCATATTCATATTCATATATATATTTATATTTTTATATATATATATATATATATATTTTTTTTTTTTTAGAGGCCCAATGCACGAAATTTATGCAAGAGTAGGCCTTCCTTCACCCGGCTGCCAGCACCGGCTTTCCTCTGGCACCCAAGACCCAGGCTTCCCTCACACCCCCAGCTTCATCCAGGAGGTCACCCAGAAGGATGTCCGGTCGAATTAGCATAATTACACTTTTATTATATAGGATATTTGACATAAACTTTCCTGAAAGTTCTCTAAATTGTTTGAATTCACTCTATGGCTGTATGTCAGTTAACATAACTAATGTGAAAGCTTTTGAAAAGGAGCAGCGGATTTCCAATATAGACATTTGAGTTTCTCCACTGGTGTCAGAGCCATGACTAAAAAGCAGATTTACTCTTTGAGTATGAGAATGGTCACTTACCCTGGAACTGTGCATTTTCCAAACATATTAAAAATAAAATACATTGAACCAGACAACTCATAGCATCTTTCCTAGAATAAACACCTATAAGTTTTTTATTTTACTTCATTATATGAAAAAGAAAAGGTGACTTAGAGAAATATTGAGGAAAAAAAAGATAATATAATGGATGTTGTTAATGTTTTTTAAAAATCTGGTCTGAGAATAGCATGTCAAAATTAGCATCTGTCAGCTATAGTAACCTCATTGATAGTTTAATCTGTTAGCTGGGAAACTCAGTTCCATCTATACAGCTGAAATACATAAAATTAAAATTTTACTGCAGCCTTTAAATAAATTATTTTGAACAATAACTTGTAATAATAATGTAGAGAAAGTTTTTAAATGTAATAACTCCATAATACTCCCAGCTGTGTTGTAGGAAAAATAAAATAAAAAGATCTGTTGTGCAATTGCTGTTAATACATGGATATTTTAAGAATGCTAATAGACTCATTCAGAAAAAAATAGTAACAGCGTTATCTGTGATGGTCTTTAATATAAGAAAATCATATTATTGCACAATTGAAAACAATTCCTTAAAAAGAATAATATATGCAGAGAAACTCATTATTCAGCTACTTAATTCTATTATAAGGATATTTTTTAAAGAACAAGATTATGTCTTGTTATTTATTTTAATATTATTTTTTTAATCCTCCACTCAAGGATATTTTTTCCATTGATTTTTTTAGGCAGAGTGAAAAGGAGAGGGAGAGACAGAGAGAAACACCAATGTGAGAGAGACACATCAATTGCTTGCCTCCTGCGTGCCTCTGACCAGGGTCAGAAGCCTGCGACCCAGGTACGTACGCTTGACCAGAATCAAACCTGGGACCTTTCAGTCCACAGGCCAACATTCTAAACACTGAACCAAATTGGCTAGGACTGTTTTTAATATGTAAGTACAAACATATTGTATCATTTTGGTGCTGATTTATAATATGCTAAAATGTTTCTTAAACAGGATTAGTGTTTTTTTTTATGTCTGATACTAAAATTTTATGTATCTTGTTTCTAGAAAGAATCAAGTGATTTTTGAGTTTGAGGGGGTGATTTAATGATCCCTTTCAAGTACCTGAAGGAAGATGATGTGAAATGGTTATTTGTTGTTGTTTTTGTGTTAGTGTGTTTGTGTTACTAACGTCAATATTAAAGACAGGAAATAAATAAAATTAGAAATTAGAATTTAAAAAAAGACAATGGAGAAAAATTTAAGGGTATTATTCAAGCCAAACATTGGATATCTTTTACTGAAAAAAAAAGGTTAATTTCACCTGGGAACCCCAATTGTTAGAAAAATTATTTGCAAGGAAGTTATTGCCTAAATTCCAACAGTGTTGATAACAGACCAGAGACCCAAGGAAAACCAAGTTCCTTGGACCTCCCTCTGCTATATCATAAAAGTTCATAACTTATTTTTTAATCCTCACCCGAAGATATGTTTCCATTGATTTTAGAGAAAGGGAAAGACAGAGAGAAATGGCAATGTGAGAGAAACACATCAATTGGTTGCCTCCTGCAGGTGCCCTGACCAGAGCCCTGACCAGGGTGGGGTTGGGGGTGGGTAGCCTGCAACCGAGGTAGGTATGAGCCCTTGACCAGAATTGAATCCAGGACCCTTTTGGTCCACAGGTCAATGCTCTATACATTGAGCCAAACCGGCTAGGGCCATAACTTAAATTTTTAATTTAAATTGCTTATAGCCATGTTTAAAGTGGTGGTAGAGTGTTAATAAGAATCAGTATTGGTAATATGTTACTTTATTAATTAGAAATCTTCTACTTTGAGGTACTCTTATATACATGTAAAATATGTTGATGTCTTTCCCATATACTAAAAGGCTAATATTCAAATTGTCCTTTTGACCAGGAGTTCAACTGAGAGTTCGACCAAGTGGCAAGGCCATCAGCCAACCACTCACGGCCCCTGCCCTCAGTGGCCCCACCCCCAACCACTTCCCCTCCCCCGAAATCGTGGGTGAGGCTGGGAAGCCAACCTCCAGCATCCCCTCGCCCCAGCTGGCTGGACCCTTCCGGTGCACGAATTCATGCACTGGGCCTCTAGTTTATATATATAAAAGGCTAAATGACCATCCAACCATCTGACCAGTAGCTATTACGCACAATGACCACCAACGGGCAGACGCTCAATGCAGGAGCTGCCGAGCTGTGGTGACTTGGCAACAGCGGTTCTCCGGTAAAGCAACCTGGAACCAGAGAGGAGGGAGCCCAATTCCAGGGTGCATCACCCAAGAACCGCCCTCTCACAATTCTGAACCCATCGGGGGATGTCGGAGAGCCAGTTTTGGCCCAATCCCCGCAGGCCAGGCCAAGGGACCCCCACCTGCCAGAGAGACGCTGCTCACTCCGCAGACACCCTTTGAGCTGCAGCACCACCGCAGGTGCAGCCGGCTGGGGAGGGACTGTAGGAGGTTGGCTCCAGGGCGTGTCCAGCCCATCATGCCCAGTCTAGCCCTGCGGCCACCTTCTAATTAATGTCCTTTCAATGTGCACGAATCTGTACACCAGGGCACTAGTACAATATAATTTACAAGGGATTCATGGCCCTTTTCCAAATATTCTTCTATCTAAGATTCACAATAAAACCTGATCTTACTGCTCATATTTTTAACACTAGCATTGTATAAAAGTAATAACTTACATGGAATCAGAATTAATTTATGAATAACATTGATGGAGATGATTATTGGACTGATTAGCCTCAAAGAGTAGAGCTTAAGGTAATGAATGACACAAAGGGAATGTAAGTTGTGGCTAAGAATACCTCTTTGTTTTAAATATATTTTATTGATTTTTTACAAAGAAGGGAGAGGGATAGAGAGTTGAAACATCAATGAGAGAGATCGATCAGCTGCCTCCTGCACGCCCCCCAATGGGGATATGCCCTCAACCAGGGTACATGCCCTTGACCGGAATCCAACCCGGGACCCTTGAGTCCACAGGCTGACGCTCTATCCACTGAGCCAAACCGGTTTGGCTAAGAATACCTCTTGAAAATGCCTACTATACATGATTCTACCAGGCATACTCATAATAGTGTCAGAGACACCGTAACTATTCATTTCCATTAGTCTATTATTGGTGCTTAAATTTTCATATTTAAATATTAATTAATTTCAGAGAAATAAAGACATGCTCCTGTGGTTTCCTTTATGAATTAACAGTAGGCAATGCATGAGCCTACAAATTAAACTGAACTAGACCTGGGATATAATTTTGAATGTGCTACTGATTTACACTAAATATTTTCAGGCTCCCTGAATTTTTTTAAAATATGTGTTTATTAATTTCAGAGAGAGAAAAGGAGAGGATAAGAAGGATATAAACATCAATGATGAGAGAGAATCATTGGTTGGCTGCCTCCTGCACACCCCCTTCTGGGGATCAAGCTCACAACCAGGGCATGTGCCATGCCTGAGAATGGAACTGTGGTTTGTGGGTGGACTCTCAACCACTGCGCCACACCAGTTGGACATGTCTGAATTTTTTAAAAGCTGATTTCTGTTATATAAAATAGGAAAGATAAGAATACCTAAGCTATCCAACTATTATTAGGAATAGGTATGATAATATATGTAAATTCCTTAATAATCATAGCACTACCAGACAGGGTACATTAATATTCTCCAGTCATTGTTAGATAGGCACTATAATTATTTCTTTTCACAAACCAGCAAATTGAAGGTAAATAACATTTTCCAGGTGACACAGCTAATAAATGACAAACCCTAGAAACAGCACCAGGTCCATTTGACTGCAACATTTTGATGGATGTTACTGTTTGATGGGTAATTTTGTGTCAACTTGACGGGTGTGTCTGTGAGGGTTTCTTAGAAAGGGATCAGCATTGGAATCAGTAGCCTGAACAAAAAGATTGCTCTCACAGTGAGGGTGAGCTTCATCCAACCTGTTGAGGGCTGAAGAGAGAGCAAAAGGTGGAAGAAGTGCACATTCGCTCATTCTGCTTCAGCTGAGATCCATGCTCTGCCCTTGGACATTGAGACTCCTGGATTTTGTGTGTTCAGCCTCAGGCAAGACCTACACCAATGGCACCCTGATTCTCAGGACTTCCCATTTAGATTGAATTATACCTCCAGCTTTCCTGGTTCCCCAGCTTGCAGTTGGCACATCATGGGACTTCTTGGCCCCCCAAAACACCTGAGCAAATACCCATTTAAGAAAAACATCCTCGCCAATGGTAGTTACAGAATAGTCACAGGGATGTAAAGGACAGCATGGGATTATAGTCAATAGTGTCACAGTAACTACGTACAGTGTCAGATGGTTGCTGGATTTATCAAGGCAATGGCTTAGTAGGTATTTGATGCCACTATGTTGTACACCTGAAACTAATATAATATCATATGCTAACTGTTAATTGAAAAAAAGTTATTAATAAAACATCTCCTGCCGAAACCAGTTTGGCTCAGTGGATAGAGCGTCGGCCTGCGGACAGAAAGGTCCCAGGTTCGATTCCGGTCAAGGGCATGTAACTGGGTTGCGGGCACATCCCCAGTAGGGGGGTGTGCAGGAGGCAGCTAATCGATGTTTCTCTCTCATCGATGTTTCTAACTCTCTATCTCTCTCCCTTCCTCTCTGTAAAAAATCAATAAAATATATTAAAAAAAAACAAAAAAAACAAAAAAAATCTCCTCATATATCTATCTATCTATCTATATATATATATATATATATATATATATATATATATATATATATGATTTAGATATGGATTTGGATATGGATATAAATATGTATATGGAAAAGATATGGACATGGATAAAGATATGGATATGGGTATGAGTATGGATATGGCTATGGATATGGGGATGGCTATGGATATACATATGGGTATGGATATGGATATGGATATGGATATGGATATGGCTATGGATAAAGACATAGGTATAGGTATGAATATGGATATGGATAAGAATATGGATATGGATAAGAATATGGATGTAGGTTGAATATATAGATATATCCTGTTTCTCTAGAGAACTCTGACCAATGCACAATTCCTGACAAAACATATGTGCTCAGTAAGAGAATAGGAGAAAGATGGGGAGGACTGAATCATCCTTTGAATCAGCCTTCTTCAACTAAAAGCAGAAAATCTAGCAAAGAATTCTCTGCTCTGGCATAAGTAACAATACTTAGAAGTATTAAATGGAAAAAGGGTATTAATTCTCCGTGACTAGAAAGAACAATTTAGCAATGTTCAAACTTTGCAAAGAGCAATCTTGTCCTATCACAGTTTATAACATTTTTTAAAACTGGATATAATTCAGACAAATGTATAGGCTTCAGAACAACCGACTTATAAAATCTGAAAAGATGCACATAAACCTTAACCAGACTTTAAAAAGAATGTGGATCCAAGAGAATGGTATGTGCTAGGTTGTGAATATGAGTACAGGGATGTAAATAAACAATATATGCAACAAAAGGTGCAACAAATATATACCCAGCCTGATCGCATAAAAATCCCTCTGCCAAGCCTGGACACTAAAATGAGAAGTGTATAAGACAAAACAAGAGTCACATATTGGAGGAGGAATTCAAAAGAGTTGTATTAATATCTAAGAGTCCTGACTAGAAAGCCTTAGTTAGATAAGCCTTCTGAAAAATACTGAGGGAGCCTGGCTGACTTGGCTCAGTGGTTGAGCATGGACTTAAAACCAGGAGGTCATGGTTGGATTCCTGATCAGGCCACATGCCCCAGGTGTGGGAGCCATTCACTGTAGGGTTCATGGCGGAGGCAGCCTATCAATGATTCTTTCATATCATTGATGTTTCTGTCTCACTCTTCCTCTCCCTTTCTCTCTGAAAGCAATAATAAATAAACAAACAAATAAATAAATAAATAAAATAAAATACCGAGGGAAACAAAGGGGACCAGTAAAAGAAGGCAAATTAATAAAAGCGAGGACACTATTTGGAGGAAATAGTATGATATTAGTATATTACAAAATTTCACCTTTAAAATATTGAGTGATTTGGGCACAGGAGATAAACAAGTGAAAGACATATGGAAAGGGTTTGGTCATCAGTGAACATCTACTGAGCATCAAGTGTTTTATATTATACACTAGTGGCCCGGTGCACGAAATTTGTGCAAGGGGGAGGGGGCATTCCTCAGCCTGGCCTGCACCCTCTCCAATCTGGGACCCCTCCAAGGATGTCCTACTGCCGGTTTACAGAGATTGGGCCAAAACCAGCAGTGGGACATCCCTCTCGCAATCCGGGACTGCTGGCTCCTAACCACTCACCTGCCTGCCTGCCTGATTGTCCCTAACCACTCTGAATGCTGGTCTGATCACCCCCAACTCCCTCCCTGCTGGCCTGCTTGACCCCACCTCCCCTCCCCACTGGCCTGCTTGCCCCCATCTGCCCCCCTGCTGGCCTGCTCACTCCAAACTGCCTCCCCAGCTGTCCTGATCACCTCCAACTGACCCCCACTGATAGCCTGCTTGCCGCCAACTGGCCCCCCTGCTAGTCTGCTTACCCCCAATGGCCCCGGCCCCCACCAGCCTGATCACCCACAACTGCCCTCCTCTCTTGGCCTCTAATTGCCTTTACCTCTGCCCCACCACCATGGCTTTGTCCAGAAGAATGTCCGGAAGGTCTCCTGGAAGGTCTCCAGTCTAATTAGCATATTATCCTTTTATTAGTATAGATAGAGGCCTGGTGCATAGGAGGGGGCTGGCTGATTTGCCCTGAAGGGTGTCTAAGATCAGGGTGGGGTTCCCTTGGGGCATAGGGCAGCCTGGGCGAGGGGCTTGTGGTGGTTTGCAGTCCATCCATGCCCCCATGGGGTGAGGGTCCTTGCTGGGGGGCATAGCCTGGGTGAGGGGCTGAGGGCTGTTTTCAAGCTGGCACACACCCTTCAGGGAGGGGGTCCCTGCTGGGGTATCTGGCCAGCCTGAGTGAGGAGCTGGTGGCTGTTTTCAGGCTGGCCAAGCCCCCCATTGGGGACCCTCACCCCATGGGGTCATGGCCAGCCTGGGTGAGGGGCTGAGGGCTATTTGCTGGCTGGCCATGGCCCCGGGCAACCCAGGCTCCCAGACCCTCCTTGAGAGGAGGCCACAGTGGCTGGAAGCAGGTATCTGGGATTTATTTATCTTCTATAATTGAAACTTTGTATCCTTGAGCAGAGCCCACAAACGGCCAGGGCAGGCAGGAAGCTTGGCTTCCTCCATCTTTAGGGGCAACCAAAGCCTTCTGTTCGCTCCAGCTCTATGGCCGCTGCCATCTTGGTTGTGTTTATTTGTATACTCACTCCTGATTGGCTTGTGGGTGTGGCTTGTGGGCATGGCTTGTGGGTATAGCAGAGGTACAGTCAATTTGCATGTTTCTCTTTTATTAGATAAGATACTTAAATACAAGAATGGGCAAAAGTAGGTTTACAGTTGTGAGTATGCAAAACAGAGTTTATTCTTGTATTGTTATTTGTTAAGTATTGTATTATTTTCCATACAAACAACAGTACACCTATTTTTCCAACCACTGTATATTATTAATATATATGTATAAATATGTATTATATGTATAAGTATATTGATATGTATGAACATGTATGTGTGCATATGTGTATGAATATCTATATCACAACCACCTTGGAGGCTATTATTATTTTTATTTAGGAGGCAGGGATTCATTTCACTTGATTAATTTCCAAGGTCACACAGTTTTGGGATGCCAGAATTGCCTCTGAGCCCAGTTCCTTTCTGACTTTCACTCTTAGAATGAGACTGGATGCAAGTCTGTCCCACACTGGGTTGAGAGCATCTTTAACATGATGAGGATTTACAGTTGATTGAAACTTATAAGAAATATGTTCGTCTAGTTGTATATACACATAGTTTGAAATCTCAGAAAATGGAGGAATGAATTCTGTCCTGTGATGTGAGTAAGAGAAGCCTTTACAGATGAAGTCATGTTTACCAGCCTGCAAGCTCGGAAAAAAGTGGGCCATGCTTTGTTCCTGGGGCTGTATCAGTTTTGGGTACATGGTAATGGCTCAGTAAATATTGTGTTGGATAACCAATATGTAACGAATAATTTACAGATAGGTAACTCACTGGGTTATAAACAGAAAATGGTTTTTCTTTTCCATTTAGATATATATTCAAATTATATCCCACCCAGACCCACTTCCCCCTACTTAATTATTACTTTCCCTGTATCCTTATGATTTCAGCCTTTCCTGTATCATAAATGGTGTCATTTTGGTTCCTAAAACTATGTTTTTCTTGTGATCAGAGGTGTAATTTTATGCACAATTCAGAATTATTATTCTCTGTTCTCCAGGGGCAAGGTTACCTTTCCCATTTTGGTGGCATAGAAGGGAAAAATAAGATAAAGGACAGAAGAGCAGAGAGCTGTCATCCCTGGATGTGGGTAAGATGTCCCCCCTTGGAGGGGAATGCTCCTCTCTACATGACATAAATTCTACTTGATGAGGATTTGGCAGAGGGGTGGGGAAGTCCAGAGTCCTGCTAGCCCCCTGTCAGCCCTGCTCATCTTCCAGCTACCTCCCTCCAGATGCTCTTTCTCCTGTTCTAGAAGTGCAAGCATGACAACAGGTCTCCTGACTGAGGAATAAAAGAGTGACCCTTCTGTTTTTCAGATATTTTTCAGTCTTGAAGTGTGATTCTATTTAGACTCCTACCCTTGGCCTCCAGCAGACCAGATAACATCAGCATCTTCTCCCTGAAGGCGGTCTGAAGAGAGAAAATAACGGGCCACTGTAACCCTGCAAAATGCAGGTCCATTGCCCTTATTCACAGACTGTGGGGTTGAGGAGAAGGACTGGCGCCTGAGTTGTCGAATTTCTATACACACTGGAGAGAGACAGGAGCACCAGCTGCTTTTGCTTTATTTTCCTTAACATGCAGGGCAAATGGACCCCTTATCCTCAGTGCCAGTACTTCATCACAAGTCCAGGATAAGAATAATAATTCTTTTGAAAATTCCTGCTACAAATTTATAAAAAAAAAAAAAAAGTAAGCAAAGTCATGAATGTAGTATTTTGAACTGTGTCAAAAAGCTGAGTAAGGTTGGCTCTGCAGAACTCCACAGAGAGGGGAAGAATGTTCTAGGTAAGTGGGAAAGCAATAATTCAGTGAGACTGGGCTGTGGGTGCGTAGCGTAACATTATATAAATGGACAGCATTTCAAGAACCTACTGTTCAGAATGCTAAGGCTTGGCCATTAGTCTGATGCCCTTGAAAACTCACTGAAGCATGTTAAGTTGTGGAGACATTTCACTGTGTCTGTAATCAAAATATAGCACTTAATATAAGCATCCAAACTAGGAGAGAGTGAAGGTGGTCTCTTCCATAGGGAGATACGGTAATTTGTTGGGAAAAAAGCTAACAAAGTTATTGTAATTACAAACAAAGTGAAATTGAAAAACAAAACAAAAGAATAAACTTTAGAGATACATCAGGTAGAGAATGTATTCCTAATCCGATGGGGTGCATTGAAAGGGGGGGCATTGCCTCTAAGATTTCTCTCACAAAAGACCTGGAGAATGCAATTGTAACTAGTTGGATACAAAAGAACAGGTTTTTTGTTTGTTTGTTTATTTGTTTTGTTTTTTAAAGTAAATCCGGAATGTAAATTGGAATTGTTTATTTTTATTAGCCTAATACTGCTGAATATGGAATACACTGATTCTGATAAAGGGTAACTTCATACAAGCTATCTCAAGTTTATGAAAGAATTCCTGGCCCCTGTTTTGAGATGTAGTTTCTATAACACAATGGAAGATGCATAGTTTGTCTTCATCTACTTTGAAAATGTAGACAATGAGTCTTGATTATTTGTCCTTAAAAAGAAGTTTTCTGTAGCTGCCACAGAGGTCAGAACTCAAAGAGAGATGCTTCACCAGTAATACAGGGACAAGCCTCTTCTCTTTGAAACCACCTTTGGCAAAGTGATTTATGTAAATGTAGTCTGACCTGCCATGCCTATTTATTACTCTGCCAAAGTTTTTATTGCAATACATTGCTCTCCCTGTTTTTGTTTTTTCATCTTTTACTTCCCAGATGAATTTGTACTGGCATGACTTCAAAACAACAGAGAAATAAATGATGTTAAATTAATGTTTTGCTTGCAAAATCAGCACTTGAGAATCACTTGCTTACAAATGGGCTTTGGTAAGTTTTAGAAAGCTCAACTTCACCCAAACTTTCAGATGTGAAAAATTTGAGATATCTTCCAGAAAAACTCAGCTATGTGCATTAGGGTAATAGGTTAGAGGCAGAATACAAACTGTGAGGGGCAATATTGCACTTGGGAATTTGTTTCTTAGGACTCATCATCTTCGGTTGATGGAAGGCATCACTTTATCAAATGTGCAAAAAACATCTTTGTTGTGAGAGTGGTTGAAATCACTACTATTTCAAAACAGGTTTGGACATATACAAGGAAAAATTCATAGTATTTATTGTTTTTTGTTTTATTATAATCTAATATCTGTTGTTCAAACTGATTATGTCTTGAATCTCCAGATTCATTAACTGATGAAAGCAGCATTTGTGGGCCAGTATTTCCTTGGCAGGAAGTGATAGATCATATCACTAAGGGAGTTACTGTTCCTTTAAGAAAATCAGGTATTAATCCATTTGCTCAAAGTGTGTGTTGATAAATAGGGGCTAAGAATATGCAACATCAAGTTCTTAATGTTAAAGGAGTTTGGGAACCATTTTCAACAAAAGAATAGAGATGATTTTATGTTAAAAGTGTTAATGATTCTGAAACCAAAACAACTTCAAGTCCTTTTCATAGGTCAATGTCTCTTTTTTGTTTGTTTGTTTGTTTTTTATGGTCAATGTCTTTTGAAAATATATCTTTCAAAACTAGAATTTTAAGGGTTCTCATAAACTGTGGAAATATCCAGATATTTTTATATGAATATTTAACATACTAAATTGTTGGCATGTCACCTATGGAAGACAATAGAATAAAACAGGCATAACTGACACATGCCTAGATTCAAATCATGTTTTTCCTTTTAGTTACTCTGAGACTATACTCAGTTTGACTTCTCTAAGCTTCAATTTCATTATCCCACAAATATAGAAAACAACTCTTGTCTCAGGGATCTTGAGAGAACTAAAGAAAATGTATGTAAAGCCCTTAGTATTTACCTGGCATGAAGAAGAGATCAAAATGTGTTGTTTCTTTTTCTAACTTTTAGGTCTATATTTTAAAATTATGTCCCACAGAACAATAGATCTATTTATAGAAAATGCTTAGTTTTGTAACCTCTCTGAGTGCTGCAGTGCATATTATTGACTACAAAAAGACAGTTGGGATTTAATGCTATTTCCTCCAATGCTTCTGATACCATTGTAATTAGCTATGTTAATAGTAGAAAAGGAGCAAATCTGGAAGCCAGACATTATAAATAGACATGTTATTTGGGCAGTTTCACCAGGAAGCTGCAACTTTGCACTCCTCATGGAACCCCATGCATATTCCCTGCAAAACACTAGAGGAAGGTCTCCAATAACAGGAAGATAGACTCATGCCCAGTGAAGTTGGAGTGACAGGGCAAGTACTTGTCTGTCAGTCAAACGTGTGGACAGAGACGAGACGGTTGGCCAAGATGGGAATACATAATCTCCTAAACAAAGGAGTTATCTCTCTTGGCTCCCTTGTTGCTCTTGTCTCTGTCTTGGTTTTTTGAATTTGCCTATGTTTCCTCCACAGAATGTGGCCCTGCAACCCCATATGCCATGGACTGATGGACTTTTGCGAGGGACAGTCCATGTTAGCCTACAGCTGGATTGGACCTGGCTCCAACATGGAAAGGAAACTCTTGTTATTGACTGATTTTTACCTCTGCTGAAGCTATGCTTCTTCTATGATGGGACAAAGGGAAATGAGACTTTGGAAACGGAGGGCTATAATTCCATACCAATAAAAATCACTTATTCTCCCATAGGAGTCTCAGAGGATTCTTTGTGTTGGAATCCCACTCCATTAGCAACAGCAGGAATGAGGACCCCTCCCTAAGTTAACACTTCCATTTCTTAATGAGAACAGCAAATTACAAAAAGTAAATGATTTTTTAATCATTATTCAACTGTGCAAATATTAATTAGTTCTGAGGCTCTGTTATCTTATATGTAAGTTCATTCACTTACTCATTGAATCAGATTATATTGAGTGCTACATATGCTAAAGATGCTGTGAGATATTGAGAGTGAAGTGGTCTAAGCATGCAATATCTGAACTCAAGGAGCATATCATGGGGGCGGGGGGGGGGGACAGGCCAGGAAAAAAGCAAAACAGAAGGACCCAAATGAAAGCAGAGAGGAAGCTTAAAATAGGCACAATTATAAAATTCACGCATCAGATATTTCTATGAGATCAATAAGGAGTAGTCCCTCAGCCTAGTGGTATTCAGAAAAACCTCGTGGAGAAGTCAAAATATTTCTCATCATTCATCAATTTAAAACATATTCACTGAGTATATGGCAGGTGCCAGTGTTGGAGATACAGCTTGGAAAGGCATATTAAAAGGCCCTGGGCTTCAGGAAATGAATATACTAGTGGACATACAAACAATTACCAGATAAATAAATGTTATAAAAATAAATTAGGAAAAGGGGAGGTATAAAGAGAGTTGCTGTAATAGGCAGGGTAGATAGAAAAGGCCCCTTTTAAATTCTATGTGATCCTTTGTTTTTATTTGCTTATCAAGAACCAATACTTTTCTGTTTTATAATAAAACTGTAGGCCCGATGCACGAAATTCATGCAAGAGTAGGCCTTCCTTCCCCTGGCTGCTGGCACCAAAAGCTCCCTCTGGCACCCAGGACCCAGGCTTCCCTCGCAGCCCCGGCTTCATCCGGAAGGTTATCTGGAAGGATGTCTGGTCTAATTAGCATATAATTTTATCTAATAAAAGAGAAACATGGTAATTGGCATACGACCGCTACCCTTCCCATTGGTAATCAGGGCGATATGCAAATTAACTGCCAGCCAAGATGGCGGCCGGCAGCCAGGCAGCTTGAAATTAACATGAGGCTTGTTTGCTTCAGTGACGGAGGAAACCAACGTTCCCCGCCTGCCTTGCAGGCCTCTGAGCCTGCAGTTTGAAACATTTTAACAAATATAGAAGCTAAAAAAAAACCCAGAAACCAGCTTTCAGTGAGCTGGGATCTGAGAGCTGTAGTCAGAGCTGGAGTTATACATTGTTTCGAACCGAAACAAACCAGATACCTACTTTCAGCAGTGGAGGCCTAAGAGCTGGAACCTCAGAGCTAAAGCTGGCCCAGAATTAAAAAAAAAAAAAAAAAAAAAAGAAGCGGTTGGGAGCTTCCGTCACCTGCCTGAAAACAGCCCTCAGCCCTTCACCCAGGCTGGTCAGGCACCCCAGTGGGGACCCCGACCCTGAAGGGTGTGTGACCAGCTGCAAACAGCCCTCAGCCCCTCACCCAGGCTGGTCAGGCACCCCAGTGGGGACCCCCACCCTGAAGGGTGTGTGACCATCTGCAAACAGCCCTCAGCCCCTCACCCAGGCTGGCCAGGCACCCCAGTGGGGACCCCCACCCTGAAGGGTGTGTGACCAGCTGAAAACAGTCATCATCCCCTCACCCAGGCTGGCCATGAACCCCAGTGGAGACCCCCACCCTGAAGGATGTGTGACCAGCTGCAAACAGCCGTCATCCCCTCACCCAGGCTGGCCAGGCACCCCAGTGGGGACCCCCACTCTGAAGGGTGTGTGACCAGCTGCAAACAGCCATCATCCCCTCACCCAGGCTGGCCAGGCACCCCAGTGGGGACCCCCACCCTGATCCAGGACACCCTTCAGGGCAAACCAGACAGCCCCACCCATGCACCAGGCCTCTACCCTATATAGTAAAAGGGTAATATGCCTCCCAGCACCAGGATCAGCAGAGCTGAGAGGCCTCCTGGCACCGGGATCAGCATGACAGGGGGCAGCGCCCAAACCCCCTGATCGCCCTGCAGCTCTGTGTGTGACAGGGTGCGGGGCCACAACCTCCTTATCCGCCCTGCTCTGTTTGTGACAGGGGAAGGCGCCCCAACCTCCTGATCAGCCCTGCTCTGTGCCTGATACGGGGGAGCTCCCGAACCTCTGATCGCCCTGCGGCTCTGTGTGTGACAGGGTGTGGTGCCCCAACCCGTCCCCCCCGCGCAGGGGCCCTGCTTTGTGTGTGATGGGGTAGAGCCATAACCTCCCCATCGGCCCTGCCCTGAGTGTGACAGTGGTGGCATCCCAACCCCCTGATCGGCCCTGCTCTGTGTGTGACAGGGGCCGGGGTCCCAACTCCCCTATAGGCCCTACTCTCTGAGTGACAGGGGGGAGCTCCTCAACCCCCTGATGGGCCCTGCTCTGTGCGTGACAGGGGGGAGCTCGTCAACCCCCCTGATGGGCCCTGCTCTGTGCATGACAGGGGGGGAGCTCCCCAAACCCCTGATTGACCCTGCTCCGTGCGTGACAGGGTAAGGAGCCCCAACCCCCCTGATGGGCCCTGCTCTGTGTGTGACAGGGGGTGGCTCCGCAACCTCCCTATTGACCCTGCCTTGAGTGTGACAGGAGACGGTGCCCCAACCCCCCAATCGACCCTACCCTGGGCGTGACTGGGGGTGGCATCGAAACCTCCCGATCCACCCTGCTCTGTGCATGACAGGGGGCGGCGCCCCAACTCCCCAATCGGCCCTGCTCTGAGCCCGACCAGGGGCTGCACCTAGGGATTGGGCCTGCCCTCTGCCACACGGGAGCAGGCCTAAGCCAGCAGGTCGTTATCTCTTGAGGGGTCCCAGACTGAGAGAGGGCACAGGCCAGGCTGAGGTACTACCCCTTCCCCTCGAGTGCACAAATTTTGGTGCACTGGGCCTCTAGTGCTTTTATAATTATAGATGTATTTATGAATTAAATTATGTATTAAAATGCATTAATTTTAATTGCACAGTTACATGCAGTTTGAGAATGCTATACACCCTAGTAAATAGCATCACAGACAACACAGAGGACATCTATATTATTTGCAAAAAGTTCTTTCATGCGGCTTTGTAGTCAATTGCCATACCTCTGACCTCAGGCATTTACTGATTTCCTTCCTGTCACTGTAGGTTCATCTTGCTTGTCCTACATTTCAATGAAAATTAAATGAGTAGTGTAATTTTTCTTTTGCTTTTGACTTCTTTCAGCATATGATTTTGAGAATGTATCCATATTTTTATGGATCAGTGGTATAGTCCATTTTATGGCTGAGTAGAATGTTTTTGTATGAATACACTATAATTTTCCATGAATCTGATGATAGACACATAGGTTGTTTCATACTTTTTATTATTATTAATAAACCCATTAAGAATATATATTTGTGTGTTACAGTCACATGTTTTCATTTCTCTTAGGTAATACCTAGGTGTGGGATTGTTGGGTCATGTAGGAGGTCATATATATATATATATATATATATATATATATATATATATATATATATATCAGGGTTTTTTAGCCTCAGCACTCTGGTCATTTAGAATCAATGATTCTTCATTGTAGAAGGCTGTCCTGTAGATCGGCAGTTTTCAACCAGTATGCTGCATGTGCCATAATAAATGGTGATATAAGGGGACTTAACTTGGGGTGGTAGACATACAATACAATGTACAGATAATGTATTGTAAAATTGTATGCCTGAAACCTATATATTTGTATTAATCAATGTCACTCCAATAAATTCATTTTTTTTTTTTAAATAGGCATACTGGCTCCTCTTTATTATATTTTGAAAACATGAAATAGCTGACTATTTATTCAGAGGCACTGACCTCTTTTCCCTTAGATTGTCAAATAAAAAAAAAATGACAAAAGCCAATACAATAGCTGGCCGGTGTGAATGAATCAAAATTATACCCTTTCTTTTCAGATTGGCAAAAATGTTTTTAGTGTGCCAAAGAATTTTAGTAATGAGTCTATGTGTGCCATGAGATGAAAAGGTTGAAAATTGCTGCTGTGGATGGTAGGATGCTCAGCAGTATCCTGGCCAACTAGAAGCCAGTAGTACTTACTGTGTCAGTTGTGACAATCCAAAATAACTAGCTATTGCCAAATGTCCCTTAGGAGGTAAAATCATCTCCCAGTTGAGACTTACTGTTTTACTTTATTTAAAAAAATGGCAAATCATATTTAAATTTGTAGTATCTGTTTATATGTGTAGTATCTGTTATATCTTTTCCCAAAGTAAGTCATTCCACATTTCTCAATAGTAGTTAGCATTGTCAGATTCTTAATTCTAGTCACTAAAGGATGCACATATATGCCATCTGTTTTAGTTTGTATTTTTTATTTCTAATAATATTAAGCATTTAAAAGCCATTTTTACTGTTTTTCTGAATTATCTTCAAATGGTTTACTGTTTTTAATGAAATGCTCATTGGCAAGGGTGGGTTCATACAGTTTAAAAAAATAATACATGAAAATCTTGCATAAGTGTCACCCACTTTTATCCAGTGGTAAGATACTATAGCATAATATCACAACCAGCTTATTGATTGAATACAGCCCACTAATCTTACTCAAATTTCACCAGCTTCACTTGTACTAAGCTATGTGGGTGGTATGTGTGTGCATTTAGTTCTAAATAGTCTTACATGTGTAGTTTGTATCCACTATTGCAGTCAAAATACTGAGCTATCTCATCACCACATGAATTGCTCTTGCCTTTTTATAACCTCACCCACCTTTCTCTCTCCTGCTTTTCTGCTCTAAACATGAATCTCTTTTTGATTCCTAACATTTTCTTAACTCAGAAATATTTCACAAATGAAACCACCCAATTTGTGAACTTTTGATATTGTTTCTCTCATTTACAATAATTTCCTGCAGATTCATTTGTTTTCTTTGTATCAGCAATTCACTCTTTTTCTCTTTTATTGCAAAAGAGTGAATTGCTGATACAAAGAACTGTATTTTTTAAAATTTATCATTCACCTGTTGAAAGACATCTGGATAGCTTTCCAGTTTGGGAATAAAACTGCTATGAACATTTGTGTAGATGTTTTTGTGTGAACATATTTTTTTCAAATTTTCTTGGATAAATGCCCATGAATGCAATTGCTTGTTTATATGGTAATTGCAAGTTTAATTATATAAGAAACTGCCAAACATCTTCCAGAGTGGATGTACTTTTTACATTCCCATCAGTAATGTATGTATGCTCAAATTTGTTCACATCCTTATAAGCTTTTAGTGTTTTTACTTTTTTTTTTTTAATGTCAGCCACTCTGATGAATATGTAGTGATATTTCATTGTGGTTTTAATATACATTTCTCTGACAGCTAATGATATTGAACATGTTGTATGTGCTTATTCACCATCTATGTGTCCTCTTCACTTCAATGTCTGTTTATATCTTTAGCCCATTTTCTTATTACATTGTTTGCTTTTATTTTTTACTGTTAATTTTTAGAGGTATTTATTGTATTAGTCTGAGTTCCCTAGAGAAACAGAGAAATATTGTTTAAAGTATTACATATAGTATTACATATGTCTCCTATTCCTCCCTTGACCTCTCCCTGGCCACCCCCCCCCCACCCTCCCCCACCCACGGTTGGCCTATAGTTGTGGGCTGTGGTTCCATGGGCAGTTTAATTTTCTGAGTCTGTTTTTTTAAAAAATATATTTTATTGATTTTTTACAGAAAGGAAGGGAGAGGGATAGAGAGTTAGAAACATCAATGAGAGAGAAACATCGATCAGCTGCCTCCTGCACACCCCCTACTGGAGATGTGCCTGCAATCAAGGTACATGCCCTTGACCAGAATTGAACCTGGGACCTTTCAGTCCGCAGGCCGATGCTCTATCCACTGAGCCAAACCAGTTAGGGCATAATTTTCTGAGTCTTTGTGGTACTGTTTTGTGTGCCTGGTTTATCTGTTGCTGCTGGAGGCACCTATTTCTCCTGATGTTGTTGTCTGATACAAAGATAGGGGCTCCCCAGACTAGACTCTGGGTGTCTTACAGTCAGGGAGAGAAGTCTTAGGTCTGAGGGGACAAAGTGGCTTCCCTGACTAGACAGGTTTTGTTTGTTTGTTTGTTTGTTTGCTTTTGTGCTGATATCCTTGCTCATGCTGTATCAATGTCTCTAGGAAGGTGAGGGGGGATTCTGGCCTGTGGGACAAAAAGACCTCTGGTATCCCAAGTCCTGGCAGCTTGTCGAGGCTGCTGAGTCCTTAACAGCTTATTTTCTCCCAGATCAGTATCTATTGTGGAAGAGAAGGTGAGATGGTGAGGGAATCTGAAGCGGAGAGGAGAAGGAGAACACTGCCTCTGACTACATATTGTTGGCAGATCTTCTAGACCAGTGATGGCGAACCTTTTGAGCTCGGCGTGTCAGCATTTTGAAAAACCCTAACTTAGCTCTGGTGCCGTGTCACATATAGAAATTTTTTTGATATTTTTAACCATAGTAAAACAAAGACTTATATTTTTGATATTTATTTTATATATTTAAATGCCATTTAACAATGAAAAATCAACCAAAAAAATGAGTTCACGTGTCACCTCTGACACGCGTGTCATAGGTTCGCCATCACTGTCCTAGACCATGGTCAGCAAACTGCGGCTAGCAAGCCACATGCAGCTCTTTGGCCCCTTCAGTGTGGCCCTTCCACAAAATATCACGTGCGGGCGCACACGTACAGTGCGATTGAAACTTCATGGCCCATGCGCAGAAGTCGGTATTTTGTGGAAGAGCCGGTATTTTGTGGAAGAGCCACACTGAAGGGGCCAAAGAGCCACATGTGGCTCGCGAGCTGCGGTTTGCCGAGCAGCAGTTTGCCGACCACTGTATCAGATTGCTCTTGCATGTGGCTGTCAGGCTCAATTGATGGGGCCAGAAAAATAGTGTTTGGCCTAAGGGAGAGATGAGCCTACTTTTGCTGCCTCTTGTTGAACTGGGGATCAGAAATGCTCGGTCTGGGTTGTCTACCTTTGTTGGATGGGGTATGTAATACTCCCTGGTTCTGTGCTGTTAGGTCTCTAAAAGGTTTGTCCTCTTTTCAGCATTCACAGGTCTTCATTAATTGCCTATTGTGTTGTTTCTGGGTCTTATAGTTGTGCTCAGCAGAGAAGAGTAAGGAGAAACATGTATGTGTCCTCTTGTCTAGATTTAAACAATCAGTTATATTTTAGAGAAATTAACACAAGAAAAACTAAGTTATGTCATTTTGAAAGTTCCACTTATTTCGGTGCAGCAGAATTCCCTTCTGTTTAAATAACTCTTCAATATTTCTTTCAGAGTTGGCCTACTGGGAGTAAATTCTCAGAATTTTTATCTGAAAATTTCAAATTTTTGTCTTCAATTTTACTAGGTATTTCACTAGGTATAAAATTCACAGTTGACAGGCCTTTATTTGCTTGTTTACTTTTTTCTTTATCACTTTAAAAACATCACTACCATTTTATAGGTTGCATGACTTCTGAAAAGAAGTCTCTAATTCTTACCATTATACCTCTGTATGTAATACTAGTGTCCCTGTGCATGGATTTGTGCACATTGAAAGGAAATTAGTTAGAATAAATATTTTAATATTGCTATTCACCCTTTCTCTATAATAGAAGTGTCAACCAAATTCACAATTGACAATGATAGATCAAAACACATGTGTGAGATTGGCACCAGCAAGAGTTTTATATGCATCACACATGCGTGAGTCAACCTAGCCTTTTATATACATAGAATAAACTTGTTTAATTAGACCTGCTTTCTGATGTAGCTAAACTTTTTCCAGCCCAGTGAAGCACCCCAACTTCTCTTTCAGGTAATTGTCAGCAACACAGCAGTAAATATCAACATGAAGGAGATTATTATTGTAGATCATGCAGGGAGAACAAAGGGTAACATATTTAACTGTAGCAGTGTTTGACTATATTCTGTGTAGTGAGAAAACCTAAAGTCATTTTCAAGTTCCACCATTTCTTACTTCTTTTCAGTCTGGTCAAGTTTCTAAACTTTCTTAATCTCCGTTTTCTGGCTAATGAAAAGAAAATAGGATTCTACCGGGTCTCCTATCTACCTACTCCAGGACTTCTATAAGAATCAAATGAGATGAGGCATGTGAAAACACTTCACAAACATTTGTTAAACTATAAAATGTTTGCACCTGGCTATAAAGCAAGTTGGGTTCCTGGGATGAAGCAACTACAAAGAGGCTAGTCACTAGGGAGAGGAAGCTGGGCATTGCTATGTGACATCATTACCTGGCGCCCACAGCAACCATTTCTGGGCTGGGTTGGGCTGTGGGCCACATTTTGCACCATGGGGTCTTGGCTGTGATTTGGTGGGCTGTTGTTTCAGGGTGGTGGCAGAGCCTGTGTCCCACTTGGGAGAAGCCGAGTGTTGGTTTGTTGGCGCCAGGTTCATGGTGCCGTTTATTTTTAAATGGCCAGTGTGTGTCATGGCAGCTCCTACATTGAGCGTCTGACCTCTGGTGGTCAGTGCACGTCATAGATACTGGTCAAATGGACAGACACTTAGCCTTTTGTATATATAGATACTTCTTTCTTTATCAGCCTCTTTGTCATAATCTTTGTAAAATTGAAAATGACATGTTTGGGTGGGTTTTTAGTTTTTGCTTTATTTTATTTATTTATTTATTAGTCTGTTAATGTTTTTAAAAACTTTCAGCCATTATATTTTCAAATATTTCTTTTGTTTTTTGTCCTTATGAGATTTCAGTTACTTATATGTTAGTCCACTTCAAATTGTCCCACAGTTCTTCTCCAAAAGCTCTAGAATTTTCTTTTCTTTCAGTTTTTTTCACTTTTTTTTCTCTTTATGTTTATATTTGGGTAATTTTTATTGATCAGACTTCAAGTTACTTATTCTAATTTCATTGGCTGCATTAAATCTATTGATGAGTGGATCGAAAGCAGTCTTCACCTCTGTTACCTTTTATTTCACTCAACTTATCTTGCACATTGTCTACCTTTTCAATTTGGCCCCTTAACCTATTTACATAGTCATAGGCATAACTCAGAGACATTTCAGGTGCAGTTCAAGACCACAATAAAGCAAATCACATGATTTTTTGGTTTCCCAGTGCATAAAAAACTTGTTTACTCTACACTGTACTCTATTAAATGTGCAAAAGCATTATCTATATATATAAAAGTCTAAGCAACCAGCTGACTGCCAGGGGGCAGACACTTAATGCAGAAGCTTCCAAGTGACAGCAATTTTGCAGAGTTCCCTCTCTCACTCTGGGACCCTTCGGGGGATGTCAGACTGCCGGTTTTGGCCTGATCCCCACAGGTCATGCTGAGGGACCCCACTCACTCTACAGATGCCCTTAAAGCCCTGGGGCTTCCCCAGGGACCATAGGAGGTTGGCTCCAGGGCATGTTGGGCCGGCTCGCCCAGTATCGCCCCACTGGTCATGTTCTAAATGATTTCCTTTCAATGTGCACAAATCTGTGCACTGGGACACTAGTGACTAAATAAATGAACATACCTTAAGTTAAAAATACTTCATTGCTAAAAAATGCTAACCAGCATTTGAGCCTTCAGCTAGTCTTAATCTTTGTTGTTGTGGAGTGTTTTGTCTTGAATTGTTAAAAAAAAAAAAAACAGTGTCTGCTAAGTGCAGTAGAGCCAAGTGCAGTAAAATGAGGTGTGCCTGTATTTTAAATTTCCTGTCAAACATTTTCAACATATGTGTCATATGAGAAGGTTCTGATGATTGCTCTTTTTAGAATTTTTTTCCTTTGTCTCTTTTTCATTTCCAGTTGAAAGACAGACATTTTATGTAGAACAGTAGCCTTTATTCAGCTTAATGAGCACTTCTCCATTTCTGCTATTATTTTAATGTTGGGGCTTGCATTAATCTAATCAGGAATTGGGCCAGCCTGTTGTTGCTAGGGATACCCCAAATGTAACACGGTTTCAAATGCCTCTATTTATATCTGGTATTTAGGGTATGAGTTGCTATGCCAGAAGTTATTTTCTCAATGTCTATTGAACTTCTTGCTTTTATTTTTCTTTTTGCATTGTACCTGAAAAAGAATATGTCTCCTGAAACTCTCTCAATTTTATTCCACAATTATTATATAAAATTCTTATTATTCTGGAAGTAAGGGTTAATTTGGGGAACCTTTCTCTAATGTTCTGATTTAGCCTCTGTCTTAAGCAGCCACTATGTCCAAGGGTCTCATAAGTAGGGCCTTCACAATTACTTCTGCCCCTTCTTCACTTGTAGTGGTGAGTTCAGTACTTAAACTTCCCTGGGACAGAGGATTATTTTTTTAACTTGTTTTGCTCCTTTTCTCTTCCCTCAGCTTCAGGGGCATATTCAGCCCCCTCCTTCACAATATTGAATTCTCTTTTACCTGGAAACCAAGATTGTGTTTGATAAAGGAGAAATATGAGATGCAGCTACTCAGTTTCAGCAGCTTCAGCTATACCTCTCCTGTAGTTAGCATGACAGAGGAAGATTTCAAAGGATTCTCTCCACGCTTGCCTGAAAGTACTTTGTCAGATTCCTGGAGAAAAAGCCAGAAAAAAGTGTGAACATTATCTAAATCTGTAATCCCCAGGGATTTACACTTACGCACAGACTGCACTTGCCTTTGATAATAATATAAGGCATTTCAGCTAAATTCTTACTGCCTATTTCATGTCCAGCAGTACCTACCCAATTTAAGCAAGTAATCCTATCACTTCTGTCTCTACAGATGCCTGGCTTTCCAGATTTTGGGTTACTTGGATGCCATGAGAATTAAGTTGTCTGTTGTGTTCCAGAAAAGTCATTAATCAGCAGTCTGTCTAGCTTTTTCCTTGCCGTAAGGTTGGGAGTAATGGTCTTTTCATATCTCTACTTCCCTGAGCTAAGAATCAAAAGCTTTCCTTTTTATTTTTAAATAGATATTTATTTAATAATATAATGCATTTTAGTAAACCAACCACTCAGCCCACTAGTTTATTACAAATAATATATATTGAATCATATGCCCTCCCATACCACATTTCTCTTTCCTTTCAGTTGAAAACACTATTTAAATGATGTTTTTGCCATTTCATTGCCTTTTCATTTTTAGTTTTTAATGCACACAAGCCCACATATATTTCAAATATATTTCTGCTTTGACACATTTTTGCTTTTCTTAATTACTTTCATTATTCTACTTAGGCAAACCTTGGTTCTTGTCTATTCATCTAAGAGGGCTGGTTTCACTGTCTTGAAAACAAACTCCTAGTCTCCTCCAAAACAGCAATAATTGTTTCATTTGTAAATGCAACGGGAGAGAGTTACTTACAAAGAAAGTGATTTAACCAATTTTCTGGTACAATGATCAGAAGATATTGTTTATTTCTCCTTGATGAAACTGAAATATTAAATATCTTGGACTAGCACAAATTCAGAATATCATCAAGAATTAATTTTTCTTAATCTATTTAATCAAAATAGGAAATATTCATGATTAATCAAAAACACTCTCTAAAACAACAACTTACAGAAAGCAACAATAAAATTTGATTAGTTATTTGCACTTGAAAATTTTATCTGTTACAGTCTAATTTTTGATATCTTAAAAAACAAAACCCTAAAAAAGAATTAGATGCATTTAAGTGTGATTCTTACAATAGAGCTTCCATGCTTTAGTAATGCATAAGTTGCCGTTTAAAAGATACTTCTCTAGTACTTACGTATAGGTTAATATATTTTTTGGAATAATTTTGCCCTTAGAGAATTTGGACATATTTTTATGTTTAATTTGACATATAAAAACATACCCCCCACACACAAACACACATACATACCCCCTCAAAAAAAAACACAAAAACACAAAACACAAGACACACACATCCATATTCCACCAAAAAGAGGGAAATTCCAATTAAAGGCTCATTATTAAATCCCAAATACCATCAGAGAACTTGGCTGTTCTCCTTTCTCTGTATGGGATCTGAGACCACTAAGGCTATTATAGACTATTTATAGACTGTGTTATTGTTATTGTCATACTACATAGGGGGAAGTAGCATTTGATCTAGTTAAAATATATTATCTTCTTCAAAGTTGGAGACTGTCTTTCTACAAAGCTGGATACTGCAAGTATTTGAAAACCATTTTAGTTATTTCATAAAGGATTTCTTATTTTTTAAATTCCCATACATCATCCATCACGTATCAAAAATAGTATACAAAATATCAATACACAGAACATTAGTAAAATCCTCTGCAATGTATAAATGCCTGGCATTGTCGATTTTGTATATGACATATACCCAGTCCAAGAAAAGCCACTTGATGGAATTACTATGATTTTATTCTGAATCATACATATTGTTATATTAAGCACTCTCTCTAATGTTTAGTTAAATCAAATAAAATCCAAACAAATAAAATTGGTAAGGCATACAGCACTCACTCTTTAGAAAACATTAGGCAATGACGACTTAACCCGAATCTATGATTCACAATAAGGGAGTAGTTGCCATTCTAAGCCTGTGCTAATGTACAACAAAATTAGACATTGGAGAACTATCAAAACTCTGAGATAAATTCACTCTGACTTACTGGAATTTGCAGCTGCAGGAGTGGAACAGGAGCTTCCCCCCACCTGAACTGTGTTATACCTAACAAATAAAGATTCCTTAGGAAAACTCCAGCTCCACAGAAACTAGAAATCAAGCCACGACTGGTAGAGTAATTGCATTCTCTTCCTGGCAATTGAGGAGAGAGGAAGATATCGGTGAACCTTAAGAGATGGAAAAACAGAGATCACCTAATGATTTTGCATGTTTCAGGGAAAATATGATTTGTTCCGAATTGATAATTATGTGTGAACCTTAGTTTCTCAGCATCAGTCTACAGGTACTTTCTGCAAAGATGTATGTACTGGTAAGTATTTAAAAAAAAAAAATCAGATCATTTCTATGAACAAAAAGCCTCCTCAAGAGATACCAAAGGGATGTTTGTGTTGGTGACACAAGCCAGGGACACCTAAACTACCTTCACATTTTAAATGTTGAGGAAATCATGGAAAGGAGAGACCTATTTAACCACGTGAATATTTTAGATGACAGTTTCCAATTAACATTTAAAAATATCCTAAAATAGATGCATACATTTGAACATTTTACTAAATAGAAATAAGTTCATAAAATGGTGTTTTCATCCCCAGAACAATCTTCATTCATTACTTTCAATCATTTGAATTTGAGTTCCTTATGGGTTCTCAAGACTGATTGGTTCTATATTATACTGTCATGGCTTTTAGTTACTAAAAATTTCAGTAATTTTCACGAGGATTGATGTGAACATGTTTTCATTGCATAATTTACACTGATAACTAATCAATGGTTGAACATTAAAACTTCCATTGCCCTCAGAGCAGAGTACAAAATCATTTATAGGTAATATAAAGCAATTTAAGTTTGGGACCCTGTTTATATGTTCCAGCATCCTCACCTACCACTTACTAAATTATAATTTTTGTTTTAGGCTAGATGAATTGCTTTCATTCCTCAGTACACCATACTATTTCTCAAGTGGGTATTGTTTGTTTGCATTTTGTTTCTGTTGCTTTTGTTTCCTTTGCCTTGAAAGATGCACATTTCCTTTATTTAAACTGTATGATAAACAACCATTGGAGAGCCTTTTTGGATATTTTGTTCTCAAAGTGCAATGTATTTATTAACAATTATTACTTATTATAGTCTCCTTACTTGTTTATTTTTTTCTACTAGGCCAATGATGGCGAACCTTTTGAGCTCAGCATGTCAGCATTTTGAAAAACCCTAACTTAATTCTGGTGCCGTGTCACATATAGAAATTTTTTGATATTTGCAACCATAGTAAAACAAAGACTTATATTTTTGATATTTATTTTATATATTTAAATGCCATTTAACAAAGAAAAATCAACCAAAAAAATGAGTCCGCGTGTCACCTCTGACACGCGTGTCATAGGTTCGCCATCACTGTAACTAGGCCATGAGCTCCTTATGGGAAGGAGTTAGAATCCCTGGTGGTTAGCACAGAGCCTTCCACACAATAGCCAATAATTCTTTGCGTTCATCAGTTTTATTTTATTCATTAGATTCCACATATGAGTGAGAATATTAATTAGCATAATACTCTCCAGGTCCCTCCATGCTGTCTCAAAGGGTAAGAGACTATCTTTATTACAGCTGCATAGTATTCTGTTGTGTAAATGTACCACAGTTTTTTATCCACTCATCTACTGTTGGGCATTTGGGCTGCTTCAGATCTTAGCTATTGTAAATTGTGCCACTAAGATCATAGGGGTGCACATATTCTTTCTAATTATTGTTTCAGGATTCTTAGAATATATTCCTAGAAGTGGAATCACTGAGTCAAATGGAAGTTCCATTTTTAATTTTTCAAGGAAACTCCATACTGTTTTTCATAGTGCCGTTTTAAAATACCACGCTGTGCTGTGGTGCCAAATGATTGGAGAGAGGAATAAGAAATGTGGAGCCCTGGCCACTTGCTCAGTGGTTAGAGTATCAGCCCTCCTGGGTTTGATTCCAGTCAAAGGCTTGATCCTTAGCCCCAGAAAGGGAAGGCAACCAGTTGGTGTGTCTCTCTCACGTCAATGTTTCTTTCTCTCTGTCTCTCCCCCTGCCTTCTACTGCCTCTAAAAATCAATGCAAAAATATCCTTGGGTGAGGATTAACAAAAAACAACAGCAACAAAAAGAAGTGTGGAAATAAGAAAGAAAGTTATTTCAGAATTCCTGGATATCCTAGTGCTCTCCTAATTTAGACTACTTTGTCAGTGGTAGATAGGGTGAATGATGTAGGTGAAGAATGGAAGGATCTGATGAAGTTGTTCTTTTATTTTGGCAGGAGCAACTCTCACCTCCTTCAGCTTCAATCTAAAACATATTAAAGATTCCACTGGGCAAACCCAGGCAGTGCTATCCACACCTCCCTGGGAGAGTTAGCTATGCTGTTCCTTTAGAGTGAGCCTCGGTTTACACAAACATGCATTAACTAGGCATCGTTAAAGCTTAACACAACACTTTTAAAACCAATAGAAGTTATTTTCTTTGTGTCTAAGTGCCAAAAATTACCTCTAATGTAATTGCTACCTTCGAATTTAGCTTCATCCACCAGAGCTGAATTGCACAGGAAGCCACTGTTTTAAGATCTGTAAGAGGCAAGAACATGAAAACAGGGCAAAGCCTGGAATACAGCCAGTGTCTAATGCTGCCTATATGGATCTATAGGATTATGCAAAAGAAGGTCATATCAAAGTATACTATGTATTTTAAAGTAGCAACTATTGAATATAAATTATTCTAGGTATCACACTGGCACCTGATTTACATGATCTATCTTAGCATTTCTCAAAATGAACTCCATAGAACATTATCACTATAAAATATTTATCTAAACTGTATATGATGGTCAAATGATTTTAGAAGCACATACTAAAAGTTTAAATACTAAAAATCTAAACAGATGCTTGAGAAAGTTGTTTTTAAAATAAATTTAACATAGTTCAGCCTATATTTACTAAACATTTCATTTTCCTAACATTAAGCCCACATAATTATTAGAGAAAATATATTAGAGAAAATAAACTGTGGACGTGCCAATCCTGTTACATCTCTACAACGTGAACTTCTGTTTGATCCTCATTAGTCACTCCTCATGATCTTATGAAAATGTACAAACATCCCAGTAAGACATACATTTTCCTAAGGTACCCATTTTTTGGAACCCACCCAAGTCTTTATTCACCTCCTCTTTCTTTCCAGCAAAAGTCCTTAGTCCCCATATCAACAACCTTCTTCAGCAGATTCTCAATCCACAAAGTGGTTACTCTTTTGCTACAGTAATGCTGGCTTAGCAGCACAGAAGACAACAATGCCACCTTTTCTAGGTCAGACTACTCACCCTTTTGAGGGCATCACAGAAATTGAAAATACAACCGTACACAGATGGGGTCTACGCAGTGATTACCACCTTATCTATTGGTTCCTAGGCAATGCTCATTCCCATTGTCAAGATAGATTATTTGACCTTCACCACTTTTCTACAGCCTGCCTCTCTCTCTATATATGTATATATTTCCTCCATGGTTTCCTCAGAAGCCTTTACACTCTACTCTTTGGTGGTGATTATTCCTTCACCAAAGAGTGAGTAGAATGTAAAGAACCTCAATCACTAGTATGTACCATCTATCTATCTCTGCCCAGCTCATTCTCCTTTGTATTCAGTTCACTATCTACTACAAACTTCTACTGGAATATTCCACAGATAGTTTTGATTGCTATGTCCTCTTCTCTATCCCCTAAGTTTTACATCTTCTCTGTTATCCTCAATATTGGAGAAAGTCACCACTCCCAGTTACCAGTGGTATTTTCCTCTCTCTCAAATTGATGTCTGAGTAAGCTCAAGTCCTGTCAACTTTTTAGTTTTAATTTTTCTCAAATTCTCCACACTCTATTTTTTTCTGCCACTAATTTAGTAACATACCTTAACCAACTCACGATAATAATTTCCCACCAGTCTCCTTGCTACCCCATCTTTGCTGTTTATAACTCACTGTTCCCTGTAATACAGCAAGAACAAACTTTCACAAGTGTAAATCTGGTTATACCGCACTTCATTTAAAGTATTTTGTGCATTGCACCATTGAGAATCAAATGCAAACTCCTAGGCTGACACAGAATCCTCCTTTTTTATTTCAACTTCGGCCTGCCCCGATGTTTTCTTACCCCTCTTCACAGAATGTTCTTCTCACTTTTCATTTAGCTAAATGCAAACATTACTTCTAGCAAAATCTTTAGAACCTTAACATTTCATTCAGTTGCCCCTTTTTTTGCAGCTCCATCATATCACAATTTACATTCTAATTGTAATTTTTTTTTCTTTTTAAAATATATTTTATTGATTTTTTTATAGTGAGGAAGGGAGAGAGACCGAGAGTTAGAAACATCTACAGAGAGTTAGAAACATCGATGGGAGAGAAACATCGATCAGCCGCCTCCTGCACATCTCCCACTGGGGATGTGCCCGCAGCCCAGGTACATGCCCCCGACCGGAATGGAACCTGGGACCCCTCAGTCCGCAGGCCGACGCTCTATCCACTGAGCCAAACCGGTTTCAGCTCTAATTGTAATTTACTTCATGTCCTTGAGGAGGAGCAGAGTTTTGCCACACCAAACTGTGCTTTGGGGATACTGATCATTTTAAGTTGATTATTCTGAAGAAACAAAAGTCTCAGATAAAACCTTGACCTTCCCTCAAACTGCTTAAGACAATTTAGATACAGGACCTGCTCCAGGAAGGGACCTACATCATAGACATTGCATGTAAATATGAACTAAATGTGTAGGACACTGAGGAACCCAGAAAAATCTGGTAGGCTCCCCTCTGTGTCCCCACAAGAATTTTTTTTTAAAAAAAATGTTTGTTTCTTTTCTTCCACCTGTGAATTGTCTTCCTTCCCTTTGAAATCCAAACTGCCGTCTTCTTAGCTCAAGGTGGCATAAAGGCCTCAACTAATTTGTTTTTGGGCCCCATATTCTTATCAAACCCTTTAGGCATATATGTAATTACATTCTATTATTTTCTCCTATTAATCTGTTTCATGTCAATTTAATTCTTTGACCAGCCAGAAAAACTAGGAGGGAAAAAAAGGGGGAATATTTTCCTCCACATATCACTAACATTAAAGCTAAGTTTTCTAAGGGCAGGGAGTATATCCTAATATTTTATACCTAGTTCTAAGCACTGCATATTGCTAATGCAGGTGATTGATTAATGTTTGTATGACAATAGTTCTTATAAAGTGTTCATATATACATTAATTTTATTTATTAGAAAATCTCTAGGGGTGGACATAATAGATATTTCTACTCTCAAATCTCACCAAGCAAACTGACAAACAAACAAACAAAAAAAAAAATGAAGGGTCTATTATTTGCACTGGAATTTCCTGCCTCAAAATTTGATGCGATTTCCATTAAATTTTATCATATAAATCAATCCCAGGCTAGATTCCCATAATGAATAATTTCCATTTAAATGGTATGGCTTGGAGAGTAAGTTACTTCAGTCAAGCATCCATTATTCAAATATTAATTCAAATGTATTATGTGCATGCAAAGAATTCAGAAAAGAGTCAGTAAAGGTACACAAATCTGCTCAAAATCTTATATTATGGTCACAGTGTTATCTCAGTTACTTATATCACATGGTTTCCTACTGAAAATCGTGTTTTGCTCCTTGAATAATTTAAATGTATTTTAAATCAACCTGTGATCTGCATCTCCAATATTTATAAAGTCACTTTTTTACTTTTTGTTTTTATCAGAACTTTTTTTTTTTATCAAAGCTCAGTCATATTGACCTTCCTCATATAAGTAGCAGTCTCTCCAATAAAAGGCCACTGACCATCCTAGTAATTTAATCAGATAAAACAAAGAAAACATATTCTTCACAGATCACACAGGTGTGCCTATTCCTTTTGATTCTCTCAATCCCCTACAGACCTTGGATTTGCCTTCTTAAAGTATATTAGAAAAATGCTAGCCCTGGTCAATGAGCATTGAAACATCTCCTGTGCATGCTGGAATTTTTGACAGCTAGTCTGCACATTGAATTAAATTATCTGGACATTTTATTCAAATCTAAAATAAGGTGGTTTGCCCTACCCAGTTTGGCTTACTGGATAGAGTGTCGGCCTGCAGACTGAAGGGTCTTGGGTTTGATTTCGGTCAAGGGCAAATGCCCAGGTTGTGGGCTCGATCCCCTGTAGGGAGCATGCAGAAGGCAGCCAATCAATGATTCTCTCTCACCCTGATGTTTCTATCTCTCTCTCTCTCCCTCTCCCTTCCTCTCTGAAATCAATAAATATATATTTAAAAATAAAATAAAATAAGGTGGTTTTCACAGATTAACTCTAAGCCTCTTTCCAGCTCTAACATTATACTACTTCAAGTTGAAGCATAGATTTTTGTATGTACAAAACAATGAATACTTAGGACTTTACAATTAGGACATAAAGTTGGGCATAGCAAGCAAAGCCTAACTTTTTCTCGGGCTACATTCATAGAGATAAACTCTGAAGGGAAAAAGGTTGTTCATTTTTATAGAGCATTATGGTCACTGCTGCTTTCTCTACTTCAGAAGTGATCAGCACCCCTTGTTTCTGCTTCGAGTTGATTGGCTCATATCATGACAAGGAAAAGGGGAAGTGGTCTTCTCTAGGATGTCAAATAAGCATTACCAAAGTCCAATAATTATTTAGTCCCCTGATTCCTGTTTGAATTTCCTCTTTGAATTTCCCATTTCTTGTCCTGAAGCTTGTATGACATCCATGAGTTTGATACCCTAAACTCACCATTTTTCTTAAGCATAATAATGGCTTATCAGCTGGACCTCTGACACATTTTGGGCATGCATTCTCTCATCTCATTCAATTTTTTCTTTCCATTTAAATCAATCTTTAGTGTTTTCTGTACCAGATTCTATGGGTGATTCTTCTTATTACAAACTCACTCTGTTTAGTACCCCATGTCTGTGAGGAGCATTCATCTTTTTTCTTGTCATCAGTTTCTTTGAAAATATTGACAATTTCAATACCCTCATCTATTTTATCTCTTGAGGTATTTATCTCCTAGTGTTTCTGCTCACTTTGTTCCGCCTGAATTATGTTAGGGTCACAATCATTATTTATCAACTTTTCTGGGTTCTTATCAAGAAAAAAACGTATCCATAGGATAACCATAGGGAAAAGAAGGATCCAGATATTTTCTTTGTTAGTAAAAGTCCAATAATTGACAAAGTACAGCATCTGAGTAAGGTGGATTGCAGAAAAAAAAAAGTGCATTTCTTCAAATCCATGTTGAACTTTCCTTCATTTACTATCAATGTCAAGATATTTTAACCAACTGAAAGAAATATGAACTTTCCCAGAACTATTGCTACACATTTATAAAGCTTTCTGTAGTATAAGAAATATGACTTCTAAAATCTATCTATCCGTAGTATGGGGGGAAATGCAATAGAGAGAAAGCCAGTTAGTACCTTTTTAACCTAATATGCCTTTGCCCTATTAATGGTATTCAATAAAGACCAGGTTTTCAACAATGAAAAGTAAAGTAAGTATTCACCAAGTCAGCCTTATTATTTCCTCTAGCTTGACTAAACTTTAGACAGTTTTTCCCCAGACTATCAGCCCCTAACCTCCTTTTTCTTAAAACATTGAGCTTATAATTGTAAATTCGTTTTCTTCCCCTTTGAAATATAAATTTTCTCTCAGGTTCTTGCCTGTTTTACAAGTCTAAAACATCCTCCTCAAGAGTGCCATCACTTTGAAATTTATCATGAAGAATGATTCCTCTATCTACCAGTCTCTGTGGGAGGGTAGATAGAAGCCTAAATTTAGTAAACTCCAATTAGCAAACACAGATAACATAATGATATTGACCAATCTCCTCACTGATGTCCTAGGGTAATTTCTTGCTAGCTCCCCCCAGTGCCTAAAAATTGTCTTGCCTTTTTTTTTTTTTTTTTAAATATATTTTATTGACTTTTTACAGAGAGGAAGGGAGAGAGATAGAGAGTTAGAAACATTGATGAGAGAGAAACATCAATCAGCTGCCTCCTGCACATCTCCTACTGGGGATATGCCCGCATCCCAGGTACATGCCCTTGACCAGAATCGAACCTGGGACCTTTCAGTCCGCAGGCCGACGCTCTATCCACTGAGCCAAACCAGTTTCGGCGTCTTGCCTTTTAATTCAGTGGAGTTGAGGTCAATCTCTCTCCTCCATTGCAACGGTTCAGATGCTTGTTGCAATAATGCCAGTGCATTTTCTCTTTGATAGTATCAATCCTTTTTGAGAAACCAGTAAATGAATGGTGGAAAAATTCACTAAATTCCCTCTCTCATCCCTATGGGAGGAGGGGTGAGCACATAGATGTTTTGTGAAAAAACAGAAAGAGCAGAATGGTCTTTCCTCCACTCAGCTCTGAATAGCTCTGTTTACACTTTAGTTTCCTGAAGTAGAACACAAGTAAAATACCCTGACATATATGAAAGAGAGTGTGTTTATAAAATTAAAAGTCAGCCCTGGCCATGTGGCACAGTTGGTTGGAGTGTCGTCCCATACACCAAGGGGTGGCTGGTTTGATTTCCTGGTCAGGACACATACGTGGGTTGTGGTTCGATCCCTGGCGGAACACATACAGAAGGCAACCAGTCAATGTTTCTCCCTCTACCTTCGTCTCTCTAAAACAGTGGTTCTCAACCTTCCTAATGCTGCGACCTTTTAATACAGTTCCTCGTGTTGTGGTGACCCCCAACCATAAAATTATTTTAGTTGCTACTTTATAACTGTAATTTTGCTACTGTTATGAATCGAATGTAAATATCTGATATGCAGGATGTATTTTCATTGTTACAAATTGAACATAATTAAAACATAGTGATTAATCACAAATACAATATGTAATTATATATGTGTTTTCCGATGGTCTTAGGCGACCCCTGTGAAAGGGTCGTTTGACCCCCAAAGGGGTCGCGACACACAGGTTGAGAACTGCTGCTCTAAAATCAATAAAAATGTATTTTTAGATGAGGATTAAACAAAATCATGACTTTTGTAGAATGTTTTAACTTAATGGGGTGGGAAGGAGACTCAACAGGGTGCCTTCTTAAAAACTTCACATATTTCAAGGATTTTGAAAGAGAAAAGTCAAATGGAAAAGAGATTTGTATCTGTTTTATGTGATTCCAGAGAACCGTGACAAGACTAATGTATACAAGTTAAAATAAAATAAAATATTTTAGTTGAATAGAAAGAATTTCCCCAAATCCTGAAATGTTCAAAGATAGAATAAGCTCCACACATTCCTGTCAAGAAATAGGAAGACACAGTGGTTCTAGGGAGTCCTTATGAAATGTTGAGAGAGATTTCAAACACCACAGGGGCATGAGGGAAACCAAAGCTGTGATTTTCTTGCTAGTCTTGAAATTTTTCTATATTTTTATTTGTAATATGAATAACTTTTTATTTTGTATTTGGAGAATAAATTCATTTCAGAGTGACAGGAGGAGTACAATATAAAACATATTTTATACCAACTAAAAATATTAAATAGTTTAATTTAAACACACAAACATATACACCCAATAAAGGCAATTTCCCTCAATGAAGAAGGTTTTCTGAAAATATATATTAATAGCCGAAGCCGGTTTGGCTCAGTGGATAGAGCGTCGGCCTGCGGACTGAGGGGTCCCGGGTTCGATTCCGGTCAAGGGCATGTACCTGGGTTGCGGGCACATCCCCAGTGGGAGATGTGCAGGAGGCAGCTGATCGATGTTTCTCTCTCATCGATGTTTCTAGCTTTCTATCTCTTTCCCTTCCTCTCTGTGAAAAATCAATAAAATATATTAAAAAAAAAAGAAAAGAAAAAAAAAGAAAATATGTATTTATAAATAAAAACTGTGTGTGTGTGTGTGCACTATTAACATAAAACCAGAGATTTACATTATTATGTATCCTCTGTCAGCAACCTAGAGTCCCTGCAAGGATGAAAGAAACCTATTTTTGTTGTTGCATCCTTTATGGTCATTAATAGCCTTTTAAAATGTAAGTGCTACTTCGCAAAATTCTTTTCTTCACTTTGCCTGCTTAACTGCATCTTTCACCTCCAAGCTAGTTTAGGCCATATATCACAGGAAGCATAAAGTAGACCAATGACCTTAAGAAATTCAGAAATGGTGGATCTTTGATTTTCAAAACAGATTAAGAACAGGATGACTTCAGATGCCCTTGCTGAATGACTCCTCTGGGAAGATCAGCCAGTGACTATCCGTGTGATTTGTCCACCGTGCTGGGCTATGGGAAGATTGTCGATTGCCATGCAGAGCATGCTCTCTAGAAAACCTTCTGTGCAAGGTATGATAGCTTTGGCAGCTGAATAGAAAATTACCAGATATATTTTGGTCACCAGAAAGAAGAGGGCAGATACACAGTGATATGAAATGAAGGTCCAAAGCAGCTATAAATCCAAACCAAACAAAATTCTAAAATTCATATGATTTCCTAAGATGCAAAGATGTAACCTTGCCCTGTGCATAAACAGTCATTCATTCCCTGAGTTTTAATAGATGAGAAGACTGGATATAACAGAATCAACAGCATTTCAAGCAGCAGATGAGGCAGGCACAACCTGAAAGCAGATGTACTACTGAGAGAAAATTCTGAATAACATCTTCACCAAATAGTGGCATTTCTTATTATTTGGTCATTCTCTCTATGACACTATACAGACAATATATAATTACAAAACATAACAATGAAAAAAGAGGATTTTAACATTTCTAATTTCATGTGGCTTTAAGCAACAAGAATATTACTGTGATACAACCATGCATAATTTTTCTGTAATATATTCATGTCCTAAAACCTTATTTCGATGTAAATAGTGTGGTTTTCAAAGTAAAGAGTTATTTAACTACTCTAATAAAAACTTGATGTTTCTAAAATTATAAACAGGTGAGTTAAAGGTGCTATTTTCTCCGTAAGGGTCTTGCTCTAAATGTTTTCTTCTTCACTTTCCATCCAAATAAAAGTGAATGTACCTGTGCTTCCTGTTGTCAGCAATCAAGACTTACAAGAGAAAGAATTTTTAAAATCTATAAAGTGCATTAAAAATAAACACTGTGATAATATGTAGCAATGATCCTATATAATAAAAGCCTAATGTGCAAATAGACCAAACAGCCAAACAACCGGTCACTGTGAGGTACACTGACCACCAGGGGGCAGATGCTCAACGCAGGAGCTGCCCCCAGCCCTCAGGCCCCAGGCCAGCCAAGGTAGGTTCCAGCAGGGCCCCCCCCCACCCATCACCTCACCAGTCACCCTGCAGAGGGAGGTGACCTACAGCGGTGGTGGGGAACAAGGCCGGCTGGTGAGCGGGTAGTGCTGGGGGATGAGGCTGACTGGTGAGTGGGCCGGCGTTGCCTGCCACCCCCCCCCATCACCCTGCTGGTCACCTCCCATAGAGGCGGGGTCAGGGGGTGGGGCCGAGGAGTAGGTGGCACCAGCTGGCCAAGGCAGGTGCCAGAAGAGCCCTCCCACACCCGATCACCCCACCAGTTGCCCCACAGATTGACCCTGATCGTTGGCCAGGCCTAGGGGAGATCCCTAAGAAACCATGCCAGGGAGTCAGTCCGATGCAAAAGCAGAAGGTCCTTTATTGAGTTAGCTAACCCGACCCGGGCCTCCAGTCAACGCAGCGACCGGAAACCCAGTGCCACCCATGAGAATAGTGAGGGGAGGGGAGCCGGCTGTGGGCCCTGCCGATTGGCCAGGTGCAAGTCGGGTCTTATTAAATCCTGGGCGTGGCCAGCAGGGGCCTGGGCTCGGGAAGAAGGCACTTTTCTGAGCACATGGCCTCTGCCCCATCATTCCCCCCTTGTCTTGGAACTTCCGGCTCAATCATGAGACGGACTGCACTTTTATTTCACCGTCGCTAGGGGCCCGTAGTGAGCACACAGAACTATCAACTGAACTATTTTATACACATAACAAATGGTCTGGTGGAAGGGAAAGAAACCATTTTAGCTTTAACAACTTCTATTGAAATAGGATTTTTCTTCTTAAAATTCCTCCATGGCTATTAAAAAGCCAAATCAAGATTAATTTATTTACTGTCCTGATGTTTGCATAAACAAAACAAGAATGGTAACTGACTACCTTTGCTGGAATTTCATGGTTGAACCTTAATGTGCCCCGTAGGGCCAGGAAGCTAAGCCATCCAGCTGCCATTAGGCCTGCCTGCAGTATCTGCTGAGTTAGGTGAATCCCTCACCTGTAACAACTCCACCTGAGCCCATGATCCAGGCTTTAAGGCCCATCTCAGTAGCCCTCCTACTCGTTGAGGCCCAGCATGTGTGGGGGTTCTGCAGGGATGCAGAGGCATCTTTACTGCTCCCCTTCTACTCTTACCAACCGCCAGTGATAGTAGGGCATGGGCCTGATGCTCCAGCGCCAACCGTCTTCAGGGCTCCCAGGCAGGATACCAGGCTTTCTTCGTGGCATTCTTAGTGGCTTCAAGTCTTTAGAGCTCAGATAGGGCTCTTTAAAACATGATACTCCAGTCAAAGTTTTCCGTTAATAAGACCACTATTAGGAACCAGTCTTACTGAATCTATGCAAAGAAACGTACTTACTTAGCATTGCCAGATTTCGGAGGAATTACATAAGGAGAAAAACATACTGATTTATTCTGAGATTTTCTGACTTTCCTTGCTAATTTATTTTTATGGATTTAAAACAAAACAGTAATTGTTGGTCCATGCCTCAGACTTTCTAGTCTAAGCAGGCTTTTTCCAGCTTTACTACCCCTGACATGGGCATGGTGACTCAGGCCTGCAAGACAGTATTACAGGCTGTCAACTGTTAGCTGTCTCTCAACAGAGACCAAAACCTGATGGGCACCCTTCCCTGCCCAGTTGGGCACTTGTCCTCTTGACAGCTAGACACCCTTTACTTTTGGGGGTCACCCCACACAGCTCCCTTCCAGGACAGCCAACATACATTCAAACCTGCAAAAGAATCAAAGGTTAATATAACATATCAATACAATGAAACATAATATTGGCATCATGGCCGCTTCAGGTAGCCAAATCTACCACTAAACATGTGATCCTATAAATGGTCCTTGTCTCTTTGGAGCCATGTCCATGAAGATGCAGGCATTATCTAAGTGTATTACACAGTATCGTGGGGGCTCCTGGTGACAGGAGCGATCGGGAGTCATGTTACCAGCATCAGGCAGGTCAAGCACTCCGTAGCTTGAGCTTGAGCGGGTTGCGTTGATCTTGATCGATCGATGCTCCATTTGGTGATGAAGTCTTTCCGGATGGACCCAGGTCATGACACCGTCTACCATGAGAGCGGTGGGGGTCTTAATTCAGCACAGGCAGGGGGAAGGGCCCATGTAATCTCTGCCCTGAGGAACTGTGAGCCCCACCCTTAAATGTCCCAATCAGACTAGAAAAGTCACAAATATCTTTTAAATCTACCCCAGAATTCCAAAATCCCAACCTAGCACAGAATATATTTCCACACTTATATAAACAAATACAGTCTTGGGATCTTGAGCAGGTAACAGGAACACCGCCCAAGTCCCCTGATGGGGGCCTGACAGGAACAGATGTGGGGGCCTCCCTTTCCCACGTCCCAGGACAGGATTCTTGACCTATGTCTCATCCAGATAGAAACGGTACTCATATTGAACAAGGAAATCAAGACTAAATAGACATGATAAGTAGATACATTCCCCATTAAGAACTTTGAGGTGCATGCCACATTTATACTACAAAATACCAACAAATCAGTTTCAGTTGTGTCAAGATACAGAACAAGTCCCTGAACAGAGGCGGTAGAAAACTGTCTAGGAATGCTTCTTTTCTATCTTTCTAAAACCCCTAGAGATTCTTGATAATCTACATCAGTAATCCATTTATACAATCCCCTAAAAGTTAAAGAGGAAGGAAAGAACCATTCAATGTCCTTCAAGAGGATTAAACGCATGGGATCCTCTGACGTTTCAGGGGTACCAAGGAAGGAGAAATTAGGCCATGTTCAGCCCTTCTCACAATCCATCATTAGTGACCAGTCCCAGCTCACTGGTATATTATTCACTTAACATTTCTTTTTTTTTTCCTATCACACCAAGGCCATGCTTTCCAGGTAGCTAGAACTCTTAGCCTTAATTCTTAGGTGATTAGCAATACATTTTAAGGGACACAGAAAAAAGAAAAATCTTTCTTGGGTAACCTAGGTAAAACTTAGGAAAACATTTTCAACACTTAAAAACAGTTCTCAACATAATAGGATTTAGTCTTGACCATGGAATCAATTACTCTTAATTTGTCTATGATATTATGTATAACTGTGGTTCTACTGCTATCATACCACTGAAATTATATTAAGACCGTGATTGCTAATTTATTAAGTATTAAATAAATCCGCCAGGCTAGCACACTTTCTGCCCCATCCGCATTTCCGCAGTAAAACTCCGCCTTAAAACTCCACCTCTGAAATTCTATCCTGCCTTAGTGAGAAGACACTCCTTTTGTGATTGGCTAAGTCAGAGGGAGGGGCTGTTCCAAGATGGCGGCCCCCAGGGGCGCGGCAGGCCATGCGGCCAACATGGCGGCTGCCAAGTCAGGCAGCTCAAAGTGGCGGCTGTCTACACTGTTCTCTGACAGAGCAAACCAAAACCCCTAGAAGGTAGATGGCCAACATTATATTGTAGACAAACAGAAATCTCATTAGCTGTTTATACCCTTTATAATTATTTTAAAGAATATCAATTAAGTTTAAACTGGTTTTTGTATTAAAAATCTTCAGTTGAGGTCACAAAATAAATCCTCTCTTCTCAATCAGATTAATAAGCAAAGGCATTTTCAATTAACAGATTAACTTCTATCATTTAGACCTCATATTAGGCATATTTAGGTCAACATTTCAGTATTATAAATTTCAATGCTTTTAGATGATTTGCACTTAAAAGTTTTAAGTTTCCAGCCAATAAGCCTGGCATAGCTGCTAAAATGGTCACAATTTTCCTGTTGGGGAAGTCAAGAAACAAAACCATAGCTATTCACATGTAAACTTGACTATCAACTTCCTGGTGGTACTTGCCTCAGGGCGGGAAATTTCAAAAGCTACTTTAAATCGTCTTGGGAAACCTGCCTCTATTTCTTTGTCAGGTTCATCTCCGCCTTTTAAAAACCAAAACAGTCTTGGGTTTTTATTCTGTACACAGCAAAAAGTCAAGTCCAGCTCAAAACTATGCGCACTCGTTTTTAAACTGGCCTTTTCCCTTTACATGTGCACAGAAATCCCAGATGCATTTATAAATTTGTAAACGCTTTTCAATTACAAGAAGGATTTTAATTTTAGAATACTTGGGGAGGGGGTGACCTCTTTCCACAGACCCTCACTCAGGCGGCTGCCCGACCGCCACACAAAGGAGGGGTGAGAGCAGTCCCCCTCCCTCCACATTCATACACTTTCACCAGACATCCATTCAGAGTTTAAACAATCCATTCAGTTCCTAACAACTTCCCCATTCCTGAGGGAGCTCTAAAGCCTCCCCCAATCTCCTTGAAATTATTAATCCAGCAAGTCCACAAAATAAAACGGAAACACAAACAACTAAAGGGCCCAAAAAAGTACAACCTTCCAACTCCATGGAAGCAAAAACCGAAAGCTAGACGATGGCTGCGCGCCAACCAGCAGGAGCCACCCGCCTTTTCTCAGATTGAGGGGTTCCTACAGACCTTCCGACTCCGCGGAAGCAAAATTTCCCCTCTTCAGATGGAGGATCGGGGCTCCCCCGACTCTCCTCCTGCCTGTCTCAGATTAAGGGGGTTCCTACAGACTTTCTGACTCCGCGGAAGCAAAGCTATACCCCTTCAGATGGAGGATTGGAGCGTCCCCCGGCTCCTCCCGCCTGTTGATCCCGTGCATCCACTCAGATCATTATTACAGGCATTTACAGGCATTTCAGAAGTGAGCTCACACCGGATAGATACAAAACAAAACATGCGACACAAACAAAACAAGACCTACGGCGGTCAGTCAGGCCCTCCGGACTGGGAGTCCCCTCAATGGTGTTGGGGATCCCGGCGAGCCCCCAAAATGTTATGCCCAGAATTCAAGATCCCCAAGAAACCATGCCAGGGAGTCAGTCCGATGCAAAAGCAGAAGGTCCTTTATTGAGTTAGCTAACCCGACCCGGGCCTCCAGTCGACGCAGCGACCGGAAACCGAGTGCCACCCGTGAGAATAGTGAGGGGAGGGGAGCCGGCTGTGGGCCCTGCCGATTGGCCAGGCGCAAGTTGGGTCTTGTTAAATCCTGGGCATGGCCAGCAGGGGCTCGGGAAGAAGGCACTTTTCTGAGCACATGGCCTCTGCCCCATCAGGGCCTCTTGTATTAATCTAAGAGACAGTTTTGCTAGATTCTATAGCATTTTAAGGCATGTGCCCTTTTGGATAATCTAAATAGTTTATTCATTGTTTAAGTAAACAACTCTGATTATTAATACTGTCGAAGAGAAGCTACATTGAATTACCCAATCTGTTCTGCTGCTTCCCACTTTCTCCAGCACTGAAACTGCTCAGGCAAATTAAGATGAAAATTGGATTTAACATGGGATTAAATACCCAGCTCTTAATATCCATAAGAGTGAATAACTTTGTATTAAAAACAAAGAAGGATTGAAATTTTAAACATTTCCAGTTCTCTAATATCTGGGAGTATTTATCTTTTTTTTTTTTCTATCCAGAGGAATATGCAACAGGAAAATTTTGATGAGCTACACCAATGTAAAAGCCATGGTTATCCTTAAAGTGTATAATTTTCTCGTATTTATCAGTTATGCCACTGAAGTTAGATATCATAGTTTTCATTGTACAATCTCTTAGCACCGATAAATAACTCAGAATGGATTTTAAAACTGGATTTTCTGACAGCTGGTTTAGTGCCATAGAGTCAAGAAGAAACCCATCACTTCCAGCTTCTCCCTAAGGAACAAAGGGCCACACATCCAGCAATACAACTTTTAAGGCCACCACCCAAGTGACAGGCACCAAAGCACCTATCTCTGAAAACCAGTTGGATTTGTGTCCACAAGTCCCACAGGACCATAGCAGAGAAGCAGTCCTTCATGGGTACAAGAACCTTCACTTTGGCTGATCCTTAAGGATGAGCACAGGGAGAGCAAGGGAAAAGGTCCATTCCTGAGTCATTCCCTGGAGAGAGTTTGTTTACATATTTACTTCTAATTAACAAGCATCTGGGGACTATGACCCTCCCCAGAATGCAGGGGAGCTGGTGAGCACTCCCCCAACTTTTCCTTCTGCCTCATTCCAACAATAAAACCAAGTAGACAGTATGTCCCTGAAAAAAACTTGTCTACATAATTAGCACCCTAGCTTTTATGGTTGTCAGCAAAAGGATGCCCCCCCCCAACAAATCACTTAATTATGATAGTCAATGGGCTTGCATTCACAAGTCCCAAAGGACTGTAGCAAACAAAGAAGCAGTTTTGAAATGCCTGAGAATCTGGCCTCTAATCAACATGCATTTAGTTGCTGGCTGTGATCCTCCCCTTTGGGACATTCCTGGGTGTTGGCATACCCTCACCTGTTGGGAATCACCAGGAACAAAGAAGACAGCTTGAGCAATAACCAAGATTTGAAGGGAAACCAGGAGCTCAGTCAGGCTGATCAATTAGGTTCACCTCCTACACAAGACTAGTTTGTCAAGAATGGGAGATGTGTTTGTCTTATAAAATGCACAGAATCCAACACAGGAAGTCAAGAAAAATGATGAAATAGGAATAGGGATAGATATACAAAAAGAGAACAGGATATATAAAGAACAAGAAAACAAGATAGATAAAGGACCAAAGAGAAAGATACATTTCCAGTAATCAATATTCATGAGAGATAAGTCATTTACCAAATAGTTCAACATAATTGTCATAAAGATGTTCACTGAGGTCAAGAGAGTAATGCATAAACAAAGTAAAATTTTCAACAAAAAGATGAAATTAAAAAAATCCAAAAAAGAAATATATAGCTGAATAGTAACTATATTGCAAAACTTAATGGAGTGATTTAATAACTGACTATATCAAGCAGAAGAAAGATTCCATATACTCAAAGACAGGGCAGTAGAATTCATCCAATGAAAGAAACAAAATGAAAAAAAAAAAAAAATGACAGCGTTAAGTTAGCTTAGTAGCTTATGGCATACCATAGGTGAAACAATATATACAACTGAAAGTCTTCTAGAAAGAAGATGAGAGAAAGAAAAGGGTAGAGAGCTTATTCAAAGATACAATGGCTATAACTAATTTAACCTGGGAAAAGAAACAGATATTCAGATTCAGGAAGTCCAAAAAGTACCAAACAAAATAAAGCTAAAGAGACATTTCAAGACATAATTAAATTATGAAAAGTTAAATAAAAGGGAGAATCTTAAAAACAAGAAGGAAAATATTATTTTTAATTTAAAAATGTTTCCTACAAGAGAACCCCATAATAATTTCACAAAATTTTTCAGCAGAAACTTTGATGGTCAGAAGGTTGATAATTTCAAAGAGCTAAAGGAAAAAGAAAATTGTCAAATAAGAAATCCCTACCCATCAAAGTTGTCTCTTCAGTATTGAAGGGCTAATAAAGACTTTTTTCAGGAAATCAAAAGCTGAAGTGTTTCATTACAAATATATTGACTTACAAGAAATGTTAAAGGGAATTCTTCAAACTTAAATAGAGGTTAATAAGTAACATGAAAATGTATGAAACTGTAACACTCTCTGGTAAACATAAATGTATAGTTAAATTCAGAATAATATTGTGGTGGTAAGTCAATTATATCTCTAGTATAAAGTTTACAAAACAAAAGTACTCAAATAACTATAAAAGTAACAATTTTAATGGATACAAAGGTAAAAAGTTGTAAATTGTTCCATCAAAGAAAAATGTAGGATAGCATGCAAAAAATGGGGAGAATTTGTATACTTTCAAAATTAAGTTGTTATCAGCTTAAAAGAGACAATGATTATTATTATTATTGGATATTTAATGCAAGCCTTATGGAATTCCAATTAAAAACCTATAGTAGAGACATAGAGGAAAAGGGTATGGGAAACAAAACATACCACTACAAAAATGATCAAATCACAAATTTAGCATGAGAAAGAAAAAAACAAAGAAATTATATTAGAGCCAAAAAACATTGAATCAGACGGCAATGATAAATTAGTACTATTTTAAATTTAGATGCATTAAATTCACCAATCAAAAGAAAAAGAGTGGTTGAATGGGTTAAAAAAAAAGACACAACTATATGCTGCCTACAAGCCACTAACTTCAGCTTTCAGAGCACACACTGACTGAAAGTGAAGAGATGAAAAAATATATTTTATGCAAATGGAATTTTTAAAAAAGCAGGAATATGATGCATGATAAAGAAACTGAAAGAATACATATTTGTAACCTTAGGTTTTATGAGACCTTTCCTAAAAATGTATCCACAGAAATGGTCCAATAATTGTTAAGAAATATACACAAATATCAATTTCAACTATATAGCTCATCTTAGCCAAACATTGAGAACTTCAATACCAATTGATATGAAATGCTTGCCTTATAATTACCTCTTCATGTCCTGACATGAAAAGATACCCACGATATATTTTTACAAGAAAAAGAATGCCATGAAATATACATAATGTAACCCACATTTTGTTTAAAAAAAGAAAGAAAACACTAATGATAATGCATCAATATATTTACTAGAATTATTAAACAAAAATTCATATAAGCATCTTTACCTTCAAGGTAGGGAGTGGACTTTGGAGAATTTAAAATTGTTCCACATTAAATAATTTTATATTATTTGAATTTTCATAAATCTGATTTACTTTTTAATGAGAGACATATAATATTTATAAAAGCTATGAATTCGATTCTTACTCTATGTAAGGTAATGATAAAAACTCCTATCATTCCAAATGTTCAAGACTGTTGTGAGGTTGAAATAAGACAACATAGGAAAGTTTTTTGGCAAATTTAATGTGCTTTGCTAATACCATATAAGGAGGCCTCTTGCTATGAATTAACAATGCTTGTCTTATTGGGAATGGATAAAGACTAATGCCATGTATCTATCTTGTTATATTTACAAAATATAAATCTTTAGTCCTATATCAATACCACCTACCCAAAATATTGAAAAAAACTAAGACAAAATTAAATACTACAAGAAAATTGTGGTTTAGAGCATTACACCCAGGTTAAACTACCTCCATGGCTTCCAGGAAGAAGACTGAGAAAACCTCACTTCCTTACATAAGCTTGTGGCCATATTTAAATTTTATTAATTTCTCAAATAAAGTTCTTCATTGCTATTTTTTAAATTCAAGATCATTCAGTTTCTCACATAACATTTATTAGTTGCAAAATGGGATTCGAGGAAAGTAACACAATTGTTAATCTATGCTCATAGAACATGAAGTCAGGCTCGCAACCTTCATCTTGGTGTAATTTGGTCTCGTCATGTTCTGTATTTAATAAGGAATAATGAGGCTCTCTCATTTCCAGGAGCTCTCTGTAAACATTATTGGCCACAGTTCTGAATAGTCAATAACCATTCTCTGTTCTCAATTTTCATGTTGTTTTTTTTTTTTTTTTAAAAAAAACAAAGCTTTATTCCCAATTTCTCCACTTTTCCTTTTTGAAAAATTCTGAACATCAGTTGAGCATATTTTCCATAGTGAAAGCCTGTGAATATCATCTATGATTGTAAAGTGGAAGGTGGTTGTGGGTATGTTTTTTTCTTCACATCCAGTGTCAGATTATTTAGCTCCTTAAAACATCTGTGCTAGAAAGGGAAAACCTGAATTGAAGTTGTACAAGGAATTACTAAGAATGCCAACTGAAACACTTCTCAGTTGAAAAAGACTCCAAGAAGGCCTCATTAATTTAATTAGAAAGGAAACTGGCAGGGCTATTTTTCTCACACTGAAGAATGGTGAGACATCACTCAAAAAAAAATAAAAAAAGATCCATGGTAGGGGCCTCTGCTCACACGTCACTTCCAGCCTTGTAATTATTGAACCTTTCTTTTGTACTGCAGAGAGTAAACTAATGTGGGGATGAAAGACAAGACATATTCTGGGCTTGAAACCTGCGCTCTTGGCCACAGAATATATTTCTGACAAGTGGCATGAACCAAGAAGCAAAATAGCTTTATGGAACATAGTGCTGCTTGGTCTTTTAGGAGTCCAGCTTTTCAGTGGTGTCAGAGGCAGCTTGACAACTTGAATTCACATGTTCCAGAAAGTGTGACAAAGGGCACTGTGACACAACTGTGATAATATTGGGGTTTGCCAACATTGATGACTCAGAGAAGGACAGGGACTTTTGAGTCACCTTGGCAACTTAGCACCCTGTGCTACTCAATCACATATGAAAATGATACTTTCAAGAGAGGACATCTGAAAGGGAAAGACCTAATTAAAAAGCATGAAAGGATAAATAACAAGAACATAAATATTCTGTTGCTTTTTTTTTTTTTTGGAGTCATCCTAAAACTGGCTAATAATTAAAATGTCTATGACACTTCATTATCAATATGTTCAGTCAGCAATACCCATGAATATGCCTCCTCATCTTAAACATATTTGATTAAATTGCCCAGAATTCCTTCTTGTTAATTTAAGGATCTCCAATATATGATGTAGTAGAGTACAAACCAATACTTGGGTTCATCTTGTTTAGGACTTTCTGTGCTTCCTGGACTTGTACGCCTATTTCCTTCACCAGGCTAAGGAAGTTCTTAATAATGCTTCACGCCAATTCTTGAATACATACTAACTGAAACATATTAGACAGTCCAGTATGCTTTGTACTAAAACACACCTGATTTCACAAAACCAAATTACAATATGACATTATTTTAAAACAGTATCCTTAGGTCATGGGATCTAATACAAATTCAAACTGTGAACAAGACTTTAGTAAAGGATAAAGCACTTCCAAAAACAGTTAAATAATTTGGGCTTGAATGCATGAAAAATCGGCCTGCTAGATGGTCTTTTGCCTTCATGCCCTTTGTGTAAATCCCTCTCACAGTGAATAGGACTAATGTATGACCAATAAGATTTTGAAAACTTAGAGCATAACTTCTGAGACTAGGTCATAAGATATTATGGATTCCCCTTGCTCTCTTTGGATTGTCTGTTCTGGGGTAAGTTGGCCACTATATTGTGAAAACACTGAGGCAGCCCTATGAAGAGTTCCCCGAGGGTAGCCCTGAGCCTCCTGCCAAGAACCAGCAAACAACTGAACAAACATGGGAGAATACCATCTTTGAAGCAGATCCTTTGGTATAAGTTAAGCTTTTTTAAAAAACGTTTTAAATTTATTGAGGGGGGAGAGAGAGAGAGAGAGAGAGAGAGAGAGAGATGTTGTTCCACTTATTTATGCATTCATTGGTTGCTTTTTGTATGTGCCCTGGCCAGAGATCGAACCCAAACCTTGGAGCATCAGGACAATGATCTAATCAACTGAGCTACTGAGTCAGGGCCCAAGTCAAGTTTTTGGATTCCCGCAGCCCTGGCCAACATCATGAGCATGACTCATGAAAGGCCCTGTGACAGAACCATTCATCTAAGCCACTTCTGTATTCCTTATCCTCAGAAATTATGTGAGATAATACATGTTTGGAGATAATAAATATCGGCTGTTTCACAATGCTAAAATATGGGGCAATGTGTCATACTGCCATAGATAACTATTACAATATTCAATCAATATTGCTAAACACTGAGTGTTTATGATGGGCTAAGTGCTACGCTAAGCACTCCCTTTGCCTTGTATCATTGATCTTTCACAATATTCTATCTGAAATTACACTAATGAAAATTATGGATGCTTATAAGTGTGCCTACAAAAGCTGTTAAATAATGGAGCTACAATTCAAATTCAAATCTTCACTTTCTGTCTTATACCAATGTCTGTGCTCTAACCTCTAGGTGTAGATAAAGTATTTTCTCTAGGGTGGCACATGATGAAAATGTTTACATGGTGCCAGAGAGGTGTTGCCAGACAAGACAGCCCCCGGAGTCAGTGGGAGAAGGCCGTTCCTAACCTCGATCCTTGTCTTCTCACATAAATGAGTTTATACAAGAGTCCTTGACTGCATTGTGAAAAGCCAATTTATTAAAGCAATTAAAGCATGAACCTTTACTGAAAAAGCAAAGCAAGAAAACCTGGCTTATGAAGCACAGATGGCTCTCAGCTCATCTGAAGAGCAGGTTGGGTGGGGTCCCAGGCATTATATACCCTCCTGTCTATAGGTCTCAGAATTCCTTTGCTGACTATTTTGGTAAAGATTAATTCTCAAGGTTTTTTTGTTGTGGCCTTCCCAGAATTCATAGCACCTGCAACTTTATCTTGCCAAGCCCTGAGACTGGTGGCTTCTCTATTTAGGGGGTAAAACTGCCCTCTTTTTCTCCCCCTTATCCTCCTCCCTTTCTGCATTCTCTCATAGGGGAAGTTTGTTTTTTTAACCATTTGCTCTCTTGTCCTTGGGTGGGGAAGATAATAGCTTGTTAGTTATAATCTGGCTGCAAATTGCCCATACTGTTTTAACTTTCCTGTCTCAAATTCCCTATTCTTCCTGCCCTAACACTGTCATTTCTAATTTAAATTTATAGTTCATTAAGCTCATAGTAGCGTTACTTATAAATATTTAGTAAAATGTAAATGCCAAGATGAATGTTTGAGTCCTATATAAATTCAGAAGTGTGAGAGATCAGTATGTGCTGGAGATATTAGTGACATTCCACCAGATAGAAGACTTTTTGTTGAATCTTGATGTGTGAAATGGGGTAAGACACAAAAGGATCCAGGATTATATTCCAAAAATAATTATTTGTTCTTGGTGACAGGAATGATAACTGCTTGCATGAGAGAAAGAGGATTTCAAAGTGTATGTTCAAAAATAGTAGAGAGATAAAATGGAAAAGGTAATTTGAAGTATGGATATATAAAGCAGTAATTAACACTTCAAGCATTTTATTCTATACTCAATAAAGATTTGACCATTTCTGATCCTAAGAGTTATTTCACAAAAGGGGAATTTTAAGATACTACAAATATGCATGTGAATATAGAGAGATTAAATTGCAGAATATAAACAGAAATGGGCTTGTTTTCTATGAAATAAGAGAATCATCTGAGAAAGGAAGAAGTGAAAAGCAAGTCATGCCCAAAAGAATAAATAATTCAGTAAGTGGTTAAATGGTCTAAGAAATAAAATAATGTGCAAATTAGGTTATCATTCCTGAAGTACTTGGGCAAGCAAGAAATATATCTCTTTATAACTTAAGAAAGACCTCAAAAGAGTTAAGTTTCAATCCTGAAAATAGCATTGATAAAACTGACAAGTATTTCAAAGTAGAAACAGGAAATCAAGACATGTATATATGTATATGATATATAATTGGTCCTGTAAAAGCAAAACTATTTGTTTAATCAGACACAGAGATTCTTTAAAATTAATTCAAATACAGCAATACTTTAATAATTCACAGGTTGGGATGCTGACCCCCCACACAGTCAAAAATCTATATATATCATGACTCCCCCAAAACTTTAGCAATAGCCTGCTATTAGTAGTTAACATAACATAAAAGCAATTAGCATATATTCGTTAAGTTATATATATTATATACTGCATCTTTACCATAAAGAGAAAATAAATTTTTATTAAGAAATCATAATAAAGAGCAAATACATTTTCAGTATTTACTGAAAGAAATCTGTGTATGAGTAGACCTGAACAATTCATTCCTGATCCTGCGTTGTTCAAGGTCAACTGTATTCTGCTACAACCAAAAGTACACATTTCAAATGTGTCTACATGGAAAATGCCTTTTATATATGACTAGAGGCCTGACGCATGAAATTCGTGCAAGCGTGGGCCTTCGCAGCCACAGGCAGCTGCCTGGATCCCTCCCTTGCGGCTGCCTGGATCCAGATCCCTACCTCACAGCTGCTGTGGCTGCCTCGATCCTGTGGCTGCAGCCCCAGCTTAGTCCCGAAGGACATCCGGTCTAATTAGCATATTATACTTTTATTATTATAGATGATATCACCAAATAGCACATATTTTCTTTTTACCAGTTAGAAGTTCACTACACAGCATTAAATTAATCTTACGTGGCCATTTACTTCTAGCTACCAGCCTCTACATCTGTATACGTATCCAGTGATAAAGCATTCTGCTTATGCAATTGTAAGAAAACAAGATTCAATTTGCTTCACAGGGAAAAACAACTAGAAATTCTATAATTCCTTTTTAATAAGAAATTTCTATTTTCTGTAATATTAATCCTGGTGTAATAACATCACTCTGTAATTTTCCCAGATGTTATGCTATTTTCTTCCAGATGTTATTAATCATGAAATGGGGAAATTCATTTTGTTAATTTTAATGAGTTTAAGATTAATTTGAATATGAAAAGGTTTGGCTCACAAAGGACTACCTATGTTTTTTCTTTACTTTTATAATTTATTCTATGTAAAGTCTATATACCATCAAGTTCTGAGATTAGTAAATAGAGTCTTGGATAATATGTCTAAGTCTGTGAAAATTCATAGTCTCAGAGATTTCTTACTCAAGTCACTCAAAGATGTGTAAAAAAAAGACAAATACTCTGGGACTTCACTTATATATGGAATCCAAAGAACAAATATAAACAAACAAACAAAACTGAAACAGACTCACAGACAGAGAGAGAAAACTGGAAATTGCCAGAGGGGATATCTTAATCCTGAGGGGCCATGTTTCTTAGCAGCTGTTCCAAAACACTGGGAATCATGTGTCTGCACCCCCTCCCTCTGCTTTTGAATAGAATAGGGTGGCTTATCAAGAAGCTTCAACAAACAAAACACAGGAGCACAATAAAGTCAGAGAGCTCAAAATGCAAAGAAACCCAGAGCTTGGATTCCAAGAGACTCACTGTGAATTCCCCGTGAGAGAAAGCACTGAGCTCAGTAGACTCCGTGGGGACCAGGGCCTGGTTTGTTCGTCTGTCTCAGAGTCCTTAGAGGCTGAGGGCTTCTTTGGTTCCCCGTTCTGATGTATGCACTGTTAAAAGTCTAGAATTAGCACCACCAGACCAATAAACAGTATTTTGTAAGGGTTTATAGTGCATAGAGGAGCAGTGTGGGAACTGGGAGTATTCACATTCAAGGCTGACATGAAGCTCCAGAGCATGACGTTACATAATGGATTATAAAGAGGACAGGAGGAAGGTGTAACCTTTACAAAGATTGGTTATTGCAAAGGGGGTTGCCAGCCTGCAGAGGGATTGGTTAAAAGTGATTCTCATATCATATTTGAAGGATGACTTAAATCTCATTTATGATTATCAGAGACAATGACAAGAAGCAGCCCGAGTTAAGTTTCTCCTGTTTTGCGGAAGAAGCTAAATTAAGTTGCACTTATGTGGCTAAAATGATTTTGTGTACTCAGGGAATTTTCAAATCCGGTCTTCATGTTGTGGGTAATTTTAACAGCACCATAGGCTCCCCATCCTGAACACTATTCTTAAGAACAAGCCAAACACTTGATCAAATTAGCATTTTATCAAATTAGTGCTCCACACAGTAGGTGGAGAAAAACAAAACAACACACACACACACACACACACACACAAATGTATGCAAAAACAAGCACACACATAAATGAGTAAATAAGTTAATGAATGAAGGCATGAATAAAGGAGTGAATGAATGAACCGACCAATTAATCAACTAATTAATTAAATAATTAATTAAAAAAATAAAACAAGCTCAGGCACTCACGCACATCCTTGGGCCAGTGGTTCCTCCCAGCAGCTTCTTGATGTCCAGGCTTCACACCAGGACACCATCACTCCCACTCCTCCAAGCTCTCTCCAGCACCCTGTAAGGAAGCACTTGGCCCCTTCACCCAAGCCCTCCATCGGATGTTCACTTTTGAATACCATGGAGGATGCCAGTGGGCCAGGCGTGGTCTGGGTGGAGTGTGAAGTTTCTCATTAAGACCAACCTGGTACAGTTGGAGCCGGCAGAGTGTGCTGTGAGACCTTGGGTGTGTGGATGGAGTGAGTTCGAGTCCAGAGAGAAGAGCAGGAGGAGGATGGGGCTAGGAGTCGCCATGCATAAGCAGCAGCTCAGAGGATGGCAGAATCAGGTCTGAAGGGCTGCAGCCAGGACCACTCTTCCCAGAGGAAGTCAGACCTCAGGAGATCTGGGAGTTCTGCTAGGGTTCAGGGGAGTTTTGGGATCACAAACGCCTGGATACCTCTGTGTCAGAGGCCCTTGGTCTCAGACTCCTGCGTTAGGGGTCGGCTCAAACCACTAGTCACAGAATCCCCAGTGACTAGCCTAGCCCCACTGAGAGTTGCTGTGTGGTGCTTCATCCCAGGACCCCGAGAAGTAGAGGATAGGGTGGGGCCTTGGGAGAAGGGCAGAACAGAAGAGTGTACTGCACATGCTCTGGCTACACGTGTTTAGCCTTCCATAAAGTGGAGGAGCTAGGGCAAAAACTATATTATGAATTATTTAGTATAAATGCATGAGGACTTGGAATAATTGCTAAAATAATATTTGCTTATGGTAAAGGTAGATTTTTTTAATACAAATTAATTTGGATACTGGGTAACTGTTAATATTAATAAGCCCCCGATGAAAGGTTAAAAGCACAAATTTCAAAGCCTCCTTTTCCCCTGGTTTCTTCCACAGGCAGTTCGTGATGCTCTAGGACAGCAGGAGGTTTCAGAGTTGAAATCCTTAATTAAGGGCTTCAAGGTGGAGACAGCTAGGTAATGGTCTAAACACAATTAATCTTGATCTATTGAAATTTGGGGGAATGGAAAGACTTTTTCCCAATGTTATTTAAATGTATATTCTAATCAAAACAGAAAAATGGCTTACTTGTAATAAAATTTTCACCAATGATGTTTGAGATTACACGCACACAAATACACACACATACACACACACACATACACGCATTTGACTTTAGAACAACATGGGTCTGAACTGTATGGGTCCACTTCTACACAGATTTTTTCCCCAATGAATTCCTGTATCGTTTCAGTCTGTGGTTGTGAGTATACCAATGTGGAGACTCTACAGCGTAGGCATTTATCTACACCATTTTATATAGGAAGTCAAAAGTTATATGAAGATTTTATATTCCATGGGAGAATTGGCACTTATAACTCCTGTATTGATTAAGGATTGAACAGATAGATATAGATATACATATAGATAGATGTATAGATATAGGTATAGTTATAGGTATATCTCCTCTGTAAAATTCTCAATTATTTTCATTTGGACTATAGTGTCAAGTGTCAGGTAATGTGGGGAAAATGTTATCAACCAATTAAATAACTTAGGGCATTAATCTTAGTTTTAGAAGCAATTGTTGACTAAGTGCTATGTAGAAGAAACGGGGTTATTAATAGAGATACGTGTAAAATTATATATTACTTATTTATTAAAGATATTGCAACAGATAAATTATAACATGATAAAAACAAAAAAATAATAAAATAATTGCATGAATATAAAGTAAAAAATTTAACCATACCTATCAGATGTATTACCTATTCATGAAAGTTTTGCAATATATAATATATAAAATTTTTAAATTACATTGATTAATGTTACCTTGTTGTGTGCTTCAATTTTTAAAACTCACAACATAATTTTTAGTACCATTGTTTGCTTAAGAAACTTGAATTCTTCTCTTTGCAATGTGTTACAAAAATTCTTCTGTCCAATACAAGTTATTGCATCAAATGTCTATATCTCTGAAATGAATGGTTAGAATGAGATTATCTTTAATACTCCATGATAATAAAATATCCATGAATCTTTGACAAATATAGTTCTGTTTTGAGTCATTTTATTAATAACCTGTTTTCTTCTCCTTTGCCTATTGGTTCAGGTCAGGTTGCATTTATTACCTTCCTCTCAACTTTAGCCTTTGCTGTTATTTTAAAGTAATGTGATTTACTGTTCATGGTGCACATTTGTATGAGAACATTTTGATGCATAAAGATTTTAATCATTGAACTGCCAACTATATGTCTCTAGTACTATTATGCTCACATGAAAGGAACAATGGTCTCAGATTTATTTTGATGAAAGCATTTTTTTTTCATCTAGTATTCGGCAAAAGGAAGAAGAAGCTTTTGGATATTTATAATGCCTTTCCACTCTGCTTTTAATAAATCCCTTCTCAGATATTGAGGGATTTTATTCTTCTGTTGTATCCACTTATATCAGATTTGACACTGAATTTACCTTTACTCAATATTGACAATTCACACTTGTAACTAAACTTTCTTATTCCCATCTGGATACTTGGATAGATGAGAATGATGCTTTCTTTCAAAAGGCATTCCCTTAAGAGGCTGAAACAAGTCTGGGCTTTCAAAAGCTTTAAAAATAATTTCATAAGGGAACAAGATGTTGTTATATTTTAAGCAATTTCTATTGAGCATTACCTATTGCTATCTTATCATTGATTTTAATTGTAGCAGTAAAATCACTCCACACAAACTCTATGATAGTGAAGGCAGTTAGATAATAGTTGGTATAAAGGAAAGGGAAAGAATTTAAATATTCTTAAAATCTTATAATCAGATAGCTCAGCTGGCAAAAATCTTTGTTTATTGTACACTAGGGTCAAGTTTATGTTTTCCATATTTTCTGGGACTTGGTTGACTTATATTTGCTCTGTGATAAAAAAAATTCACTGCCCATTGGACATCAGTAAATAAAAGATTGGATATCAAAGGATACATATTTGAGTACAAAGTCTCTAGAGAATGATTCAGAGATATAACATGAACATGGAAGGCTAGGTTGGTAGTTCATAATGATTTTTGTGAGAAAATATATTTTCCATATTCTTAAGATCTCTATGTAGTTATGGTTGGAATAATTATAGTAAAAAGGGTGCTTTTGTCTACCCAGGGGACAATATAAATTATTTGCAAAGAAGGAAAAAAAATAGCCATTTCTGTAGATTCATTCCTTGGGGAAAAGAAGGTTCTACTGAGGAGTATCTCCTTATAACATGGAACCCGAATGACTTAGTGATCACAAAGTCTGTCAAATTAAGTATTTTAATTGATTAGGCTATATCAGTTTATGATACCAATTTACTATTTTCTGGCCAAGTACACTGACAGCAGAGAATAAGTCTAAAACGTATAATTTTGGACTAAGATAGGGGACAGTAATGATTTGAAACCTAGAACTTACAATTGGAAATCTTACCAACTTCTCCAAGTTACCTGAACTAAGGAATTATAGGGACATATGGTGTCTTTTGGAGTACTTATCCAAGAAGTAAAAGCCTACAGCATAGGCCAAATGAGTAGGCATTAACTGTAGGCTTTTATCTCCAAGATCCAACTATTTATCCTATCTAATAATAGACAAAGATGCAAATTGACCATACCTCTGCTATACCCACCATTGGCTAATCAGAGTGATATGCAAATTAACTGCCAACAAAGACGGCGGCTAATTTGCATATACTGGCTGGGAGCGAAGACTGAAGACACCATAGAAGGAAGCCAAGCAACGGAGCCGAGGTAGCCGAGACGGGCGGGAGAGAAGCGGCAGAGACGGGCAGGGTAGGAGTGGCAGAGAAGGGTGGGGTAGGAGCAGCAGAAATGAGAGTGAAGCCCTATTCTTGCAGGAATCCTCCTGCAACAGGCCTCTAGTAAGTATATAAAAAATACCTATTTCAATGTAGAAGGTAGGTGGTGCACATAGAGCCATTTCAAGTCCTATTGACCTGTCAGTAATATTATGCCACCTGAATAAAACTGAGCATGAAATCATGAAATGAGCAATAGTTAGATCTAACTGTTGACTCTGTCTAAGCAAGACCTACTTCCTAGTTTTGTAAAGTAACAATAATAGCTGCTGCCTTTAACTCTTTTGAGAAAATTAAATTATTTATGTAAATATAAAACAGTACCTAGAAAAATATATGATTAATAATTATTACTTTTCGTTCCCTATATTTAAATGTATTTTTAAATAAATGAACCACATTTATTTTGGGGAGATATTGGGAGATAATTTCTCATGTGTCTCTTGCACTTCTGCACATCTTCTGAGGAAAGGCATAAAAAGCTGTTGTTCCAAACTCTCTCTCTCTCTCTCTCTCTCTCTCTCTCTCATTTTCTGTCAAGTCCAATAAAGATAATGTCTCCATTTGGAAAAGGTTGGGCAGATTGCTAATGACCCCTTTAAAAAACAGAGGAGGTTCCTCAGCTTGGGAATCAAATCCCCCTGAGCACAGCATCCAGCTGGTTTACTCCGCATCATTCTGTGGAACATGGAGGGAAAGGGAGATATATGTACACACACATTTTATGCAGCCAACTGGGCTCTAATAGAGTTCTTTGTTACTGTTGTAATTAGCTAATTATTGATATTAATAATAGGGAAGGAGCAAAGGGCAATCCAGACATTATTAGCGTGGACATCTGGGCAGCTTTACCAGGAAGCTGCAATCCCGCACTCCCCAGGGAACACCAGTCCATTCCCTTCAGATCCCTGGGAGAAGGAACTGGACAGAGGGGAAGATGGGTGCATGTGCAGTGAAGCTGGGGGAATGGAGGGAAGGTGCATGTTTGTCAGTCTACTCTGGAAACAAAGATACTTGGCTAGGGGTTGGAGCCATTGAAAGTGCGTAAAAATCTTAGAAGGTTAAAATCCGAAGACAAAGGAATTCTTCCCCTCTTGTTCCGCTTGCTTCACTCCTGCTTCCTAGCACTCGCCTGTGCTCCCTCCATGGCCATGTGACCCTAGAAGCAGCAGGGCCCATGGCCATGTGGACCTCACACACAATGGGCTGCAGCTGGAAACACAAATTAAGCTAACCTGGTGCTGGACTGGACTGCAAATACGGAGCAAAAACTCTGGACACTGACTTTAATCCTAGCTCCGCTGAAGACAAAATGGGACTTTTTCCTTGGCGGGACTGAGGGAGATGGCATCTTGGAAACTCAGGGGTTTCATAAATATCACTCATCCTCCAGTGGGGTCTCAGAAATTGTGTGTGTGTGTGTGTGTGTGTGTGTGTGTGTGTGTGTGTGTGTGTGACATCGCAAGAAGCCTTCTACTGGCAAGCGGTGGGGAGCGGGAGAGTACCCCACCGATAATACTTTTCTCTGAACCAGGGGTCTTGTGCCTTCTGCCAGCACCCATGACACTGTGGTGACTAACCTGTTAACTTATTAGGTTATGAACAGGGAAAACTCCTCTCATGATCCCTGACAGCAGGAAGACACATGAAGCAAGTAAGTTTAAAGTAAATTAATAGAGTCAGGAACGGTGACACCCGAGGACCTGGAAAAATTGGAGTGGTCAAACAAAACAAGATAAACAAGCAAACACCTGGGGAAGCTATTAGAAGAGGATGTGAGTGAATGATTTAAAAAGGACATAAGGAGTTTATTATATCATTAATATATGCTATCAGGCAGACCTAGTTCAAATAAATGTGATTCTGATTTTACAAGCTAGAATAGAAGCTGAATGGGAAAAATTAACAAAATGATAATCTGTTATCAAACAGTAGGTTCCAGAAAGTTAGTATCCCTTGTTGCCTGACAACAGGACGGTGCTGACAAAAGCATATTCAGAAAGGATGATGCAAGGCTGGCACCATGCAGGAGTGCTGAGAGGCATGGATGGTAACAGAAGAAGAAGGAGGATTTTAAAAGAAGATTCAGCAGCAGAATATCAGCTTTGGAAAGTATAATGGGCTGGGAGAACTACAAGGTAATTCATAGATTTGCAATTAATGGTTTTTGAAGTATTTTCAGTTGTTGAAGACACAGTTAAGCTATTTTTCCCTAAAGGAAAAACAAAACTTTCAATATGCAACTTGTTAATCTGTAATGATGTAGAGAGAAATTCACACACAAAATCTCTCTCTCACACACACACACACATAACCACACTATCTCCCAATTTAGTACAATGAGCCTTTTGGTTGCAACATCTTTTGTTCCATAGGTAGAGGGGTGAAACTGAAAGGGAGACTGGCCACCAGTTTCACAGAGAGAGATGGGCGGTTGCATTCATTTCCTGAGAGCAGCCTTAGAGGAACAAGAGCTGAGCCATGAGCAGCTTAGTGCTCTTGAGTGATTAAGGAGAGAGGGAAGAGAACCCCTGAGAGATGTGCACTGCATAAGGATATATGGTTTGTGAGACGTATGTCCTCAAGAAATGATGGAATGGGAGCATTTGCCTGGATGAAGGTGGCAGTGATCACACAGGAAGGGGGTGGAGTCTATCAAATCAGATGAGAAGCCAATTGCTTTTGGCTGAAAGTATTCATCAATATGTTGCTCTATTCCAGGGGAATTATATCAAGATATGTAAATAAATTAATTAGTACACAATACAGAGTCGTATTGAAATTCATAACTGCAAATGCTAACCTGACAAATGCTAACCTGACAAATGCTAACTTTTATATTTATAAATAATCTCTATTCACTTAGTGCCAACTTAAACACCTCACTGTACAAAGATATGCTAATGATTATAGTAACTTACAATTAATTACCCTAAAAATGAGAGGAAAGACTAGATAAATAAAATCAATAGTTAACTCTAATAATTAGTTTAAATCAGGTCTTTGAATAAATCTTTAGAAATGGTAAATAGAAATAATAAGTCCCACCTTCTTATTAATACTGCAGTACTTTAGACTGGATTTTTAAATAGAATTAAAGATATTTTAAGAATAACATAAAATAGCAGATGATTGGATTAAAGCTCTGTGGTAAATTGACACAATGGACTACTACACTGCAGTAAAAAAGAAGGAACTCTTACCATTTGTAACAGCATGGATGGACCTAGAGGGCATTATGCTAAGCGAAATAAGCCAGTCAAAGAAAGATAAATATCACATGATCTCACTCATTTGTGGAATATAATGAACAACATAAACTGATGGACAAAAGTAGATCCAGAGACATAGAAGCATCGAACAGACCATCTAATCTCAGAGGGAAGGCAGGGGAAAGGGGAGTAAGAGATCAACCAAAGGACTTGTTTGCATGCATATAAGCATAACCCATGGACACAGACAGTAAAGGGGTGAGGGCATGTGCTGGGCTATGGGGGTGGCCGGGGAAGAGGTCAATGGGGGAAAAAGAAGACTTACGTAATACTTTATACAATAAAGAATTTAAATTAAAAAAAGAGAAAAAATAGCAAAAAAAAAGAGAGAATAACATGAAATAAATATCATGGGAAATTCATTTATATAATTATACTGAAGTGACTCAGAGAGATTCAACTTATCTATTTGTCTATATCTACTTAGATATCATTCTAAAAAATACTGTTTCATTCAATAGTTCTACCATCACTCTTTTAAATCATTAGAAAAGCTTAAGTTTTTTATTCCAAACTTTAGAAATAAGGAAATTGAAAACTATATAGAGGGTAATTGACTTCTCAAGATCACAAAATAAGTATATGATAAAACTAGTGCAAAAAACTTGTACTCACTCCATTGCATTTTGTCCCCATGAAATATAAGCACATTTATTGAGCATCAGTCAGGTTTGGGGTAGGCAAATTATGCATTGTGAATAGTTATAACTAATATTCAAAGACTGGATCTTTTCAACAACTCTCAATACCAAACAAAACATATCAGACTGATATTATGTCTCCCTAGTCCTACTCTTCATGGGACTTTATAAAAACAATCACTTGAATAGATTCTGGTTAATATCAGCGACAACAGCCAATGATGAATAACAGGATGCCTACTAACCCTCGTACTGCAGAAGATATTAAGATGGACTGGGGCACAATTTACTATTTCCTTCTTTCTACTCTTGCCTTTCATTTTTCTCTAGGACTTTCCTGACTCTCACCTCTACCTATTTTGCATCTTTTATTTTTCCTAAATATTGTTGAATTGCCAACTTTTAAAGTTAATTTGTTAAAGATGAAATTTTTATCACTGCCACTAAAATTTTAACTGGGACTTTCTGAAAACCAAAGGATTGTGAAATTGAAAGCCCATAAACTGAAAATTTTGAGCAAACTATGCCAGTAGTCTGCCCTTCAAACTAAGCCAGTTAGGCAACATCCCACACAATCATATCTTCTACAAATTAAGACATATGGCTTGAAAGCGTCAATAATGATTTTGAATAGACAATCTGTTCCTTTTTTCTCCCTCTCTTTTTAAAACTTCAATGTGTATAGCAACATCCCATTCATTTACCATGTTATTTCAGCCTCCAAAAGCATTTTAAGAGCTGAAAATAGGTATATAAGTGACACGTTAAATTTTCATCAGCAAGCCAGTGAAGTGTTTTCCTGTTTGACACATCTTATTGTGTAATGAAACATAACGGTGTGAAACTGGCAAGATGAAAGGAACTGCATGTGGCCTGCCCAGACTGTGAAAAAAAAGTCAGATTTGTAATATGTGAATCATAGTTAAAAGGATAGTGATGTGTTTGGAGACTGTTTTAATAGAATGATTCACATGGCCTCTTCTACCCTGATACTTTTGATTTTTAAGTATGTATTCTTACATATTCTGAATAAAAGTCCCATTTTGCATTTTTTATAATGGAGCAAAACAGGTAGCATTCTAATGAGAAGTTGAATTTGATTTAAGCAATGCTTTTGAGCAATTAGTAAAAATGGCAGCAACAAATCTTCATTGTGCCAGAAATTTTGTGAAACATTTTACACTTAATGTATCATTTAGTCTCCAGAAGTGTATGACCTAGGTCCTACTGCTTTCCTCAGTTTCCAAATGAAGAAACTGAGGCTTTAAAAGAAATGAAGTGATTTGCTAGGGACACACAGCAGTAAGTCCCTGAGCTGTGAGCTGTGATTCAGCATGCCTCTGTCTGCCTCCAAAGACCACATTCCTTACCCCAAATGAGTGTGCAACTGTGAGAGCCCCTTAAAAGTGATTGCAAAGAGTAGAAACTTAAATTGTCACAAGAATAACACAATGTGATTTTGAGGGTTCAAGAGGAGAAACACTTGTATTATTGTAAAGAATGTGCTGATCCAAGTAAGCACAGGACATCTTTAATCTGGTAGGGAATGGTGTGTGAAAAGGAAATGGGTGAGCAGCACCCTACAGTAGAGTAAGCAGATGGATGGTCCCAGATCAGGAGCATTCTTCAATGAACTAAATCAGCATGAGCTCGATTTTGTTTCATTATTGTGGACCTATCAAATCAAGGGAATTTTCACAGACTGGATTAAAAATCGTCAGTTTCATACACCCTGGGTACCAGATGGGGCTCTCTCAGACTGAAAACCCTTTTATTTCAATAATAAATATAGAGTTTACAATGTTCCCCAACCAATATTTTGCCTGTGCACCAACAGATTCCATTTTCCCCAGAGTCAAGAGGGGTAAGCTCTTGAGTATTGGGTCCTTAGTAAGCAAGGGCTTTGCCACTTTACTGTATTGTTCAGACAGTTGTGGGGACACTTTAGAGCAGGGGTCCTCAACCTGTGAGTCGTGACCCCTTTGGGGGTCGAACGACCCTTTCACAGGGGTCACCTAAGACCATCGGAAAACACATATATAATTACATATTGTATTTGTGATGAATCACTATGCTTTAATTATGTTCAATTTGTAACAATGAAAATACATCCTGGATATCAGATATTTACATTATGATTCATAACAGTAGCAAAATTACTGTTATGAAGTAGCAACGAAAATAATTTTATGGTTGGGGGTCACCACAACATGAGGAACTGTATTAAAGGGTTGCGGCATTAAGCAGGTTGAGAACCACTGCTTTAGAACATAGCATTAGTGTAAACCAGGAGTTCTGTTGACCAGCTCCTGGTTTTGAGCTCAGTTTCCCAATAAAGTGGTAGGACTGAGTCTTATTTTCCCTATTTTTAAAATTTGTAATTATTTTAATTACTTAAAAAAATATAAATTTTTTGATTGAGTTCAGAGAAGGGAGAGGGAGAGAAAGATAGAAACATCAATTATGAGAATCATTGATCAGCTGCCTCCTGCACACCCCCTACTGGGGATCAAACCTGCAACCTGGGCATATGCCCTGACCAGGAATCTACCTAGTAACATTTTGGTTCATAGGTTGGCACTCAACTACTGAGCCACGCCAGCTGGGCTGCATGTAATTTTTTTAAAAGTATATTTTTATTGATTTCAGAGAGGAAGAGGAGGGAAGAGAGAAAGATAGAAACACCAATGATGAGAAAGCATCCCTGATTGGCTGCCTCCTGCATGCCCCTACTAGGGATCGAGCCCACAGCCTGGCATATGTCCTTGACTAGAATCAAACCCGGGACCCTTCAGTCTGCAGGCTGATGCTTTATCCACTGCTCCAAACCAGCTAGGGCTGGGCTGTATGCATTTTAACAAAGTAAATATCTGAAAGGGATTCAGCAGAGGGAGAGCTCAGCTGCCTAGACACTGATCTGTGGCTGACATCTATGTGCCCAGCCATTCCATGCATGAGCAGTTCCCAGGAGATTAGTATCCTGGAAAAAATAAATTAAATTAAATTATATTATATTAAATTAAATTAAAATGGCTTCTATTATCAATAGAAGGGGGTTATTCTGAGCGGTTCTAATTACTAGTGGCCAGATCAGAGCACAGAATTTACGGGGTTGAGTCCAAATTAAAAATGCCAGGGCCCTCTTTCTACATCAAAGGAAAAAGGGTTTTCTTTCTTGACATTTCCTGATGTTATGTCTCTACTAGTTAATCTTGCCCCGGCCCCTGCCCTTTGGGCATAAAGATACTTGTGGGACAAATGCAGACCCTCAGAGGCACACGAGTCCCGCCCTATGGATAGCTGAGTTCCCAGGGCCTCACAGACCCTCCCTGCATGGTGCCCAGCTGGCAGCAGAGACTCTCTGTCCCACTCACTTAACTTAAAGCCAAAGAGAAAATGATGCTTTAACCGGCAGCCACAAGGCAGCAAACCCCAAGCACTGGCCGTTCCTCTGTGAACCTGGTTTCATGTCATGAAGCTGGCCCTGCCGGTGTCACTTCTTAGTAAATATGTAATTCTACACAACATACATTTTCTACTAAAATGACTAAATTTGCTAACTAATAGCAATTTATACTTTGATATTTTTGTTCTCATAAAATGTCCTATTTATCCATACTTTTGGCATGACTTATCCTACATTAATTTGTCACAATCAAGTTCTGACAGGAAATAATGTATTTCCAGTCTCTATAAGTTGAATATATCTGCAGATATATGTTTATAATGCGATTTGATTCTTATATAAATACTAGAGGCCCAGCGCACAAAATTTGTGCACTTGGCAGGGGGGTCCCTCAGCCCGGCTTACACCCTCTTGCAGTCTGGGATCCCTCTCACAGTCTGGGGTTCTCACAGTCCAGGACAACCTCGCTCCTTAATGCCCACCTTCAGCAGAGGCAGGAGAGGCTCTTGCTATCACCACTGTGCTTGCCAGCCATGACCCCGGCTTCTGGCTGAGTGTCACTCAGCCTGTGGGAGCACACTGACCACCAGGGGGCAGCTCCTCCATTAAGCATCTTCCCCCTGGTGGTCAGTGCATGTGATAGCGACTAGTCATTCTGCAGTTCTGTCAATTTGCATATTAGGGTTTTATTATATAGGACAGTAAGTAAAAAAAAAGAAGAAGAGGGGAAAAGAATAGGTAGAGAAGCAGAAGGAGAAGGAAGAACAGGGAAGACAATAAAGAGGAGGAAGAGAGAGGGAGGGAGGGAAGGAGTAGAACAGAAGAAAAAAGAAGAAGGAAGGAAGGATGGAAGGAGAAGAATACGAATAAAGAGAAAAATAAAGAGAAAACAGATGAATACAATATTTGCAAAGGTGAGAAAATGAAGGAGAGGAAAAAACAACAATGAAAATACTATTATAATAGGTTGAAAGGGTCTGGTGTCTCTGACTGCAGCTTGCTCAAATTTGCTTTGTTCTACTGGCCTTCAGGCTAATAGCTCCTGCTTATCTTGAACATCTACCTGCTAAACATTAGAGAAATTCTTCCTGGGCTTGAGTTTTACAAAAACAGCCCCTCCCATTTGTCCTTCCCTTGACATAAAAGAAGCCTGAACTCTGCGCTCTTTTCAAAGATGGCTTTGAGTTACCACTAGGGCTTACCTGTTCTCAGTTGGAGATTTCATAATCAAGAAATCTTTCCTTTCATAATGCCAGATACATGGACTTTGGTCAGGTAACACTAAATAAAGAGGAAAAGGGATAAGAAAGAAAACTACAATTCCTATTCATGATTCATTGATTACTTTCTTATGTCACAGTTAAAACCAAGGAGGAAAATCTATGCCTACCACTTGCAATCTAGATCTGTTATTCTGCCTAGTAGAAATGAACAATTTTGTTCCTTTTCCTTTTTTTGCATTATTATTATTATTATTTTCAGAGAGTTCAGTGATGTTGAAAATGTGGCATTTGTGAACTGTCGGCTGAAATGCAAAGTAAAACGTTTTAGCAGGAGAGATCATGTATCTGTGTCCCAGCTGGCATGTTCAGATAAAGAGATTTCTGAAGAATGAGGTTTTTAAGCACAGTTTGCTCAAGTGAACCCTGGAGATTTTGCCATAAAGCATTTCTCAGCACCCTGCTGTGGCTTTGTTTTAGTTCTCAGGAGATTTTTGGTATTTTGTGATTTTATATTAGCTTCTTCCATACTCAAGATTCCTGGCTATACTAGAAATAAAACAACATAATAATTACTTATATGGCAACCAGTTAGACACTTCAAATTACCAATAATCTTAATTAAATGTTTAAAAAAACATGTTGCCATGCATCCATGCCTACAATAGCACATGCATGTATGTGGATGTACACACACACACAAACACACACACTCACAACACACATTTCCCAATGAAGCTAAATGATCTGTTCTATATCCACTGCTAGTCCTCCTGAATAAAAAGCAAAAGGCACATGGTCATTCTAGAGCCATGGTGTGATTTTTCAGCCAGTAAACAATGGCTGCCATGTGTCTTGATTTCTGTTTGCTGAAGTATAGCCACTGTCTGAAACTTATTAGAACAGTTTTTATTCATTTGTATTTTTTAATAATAGCTAAATTATATAGTTTAGAAAGTCAGACTATGTTTAAGCTGATAAGGCAGTTTCTTTTCTATCAGGATATAACCAATCCTGAATATAGCCTTGTTTCTCCTCTAACAGACAATATCTACATCATCAACATTCTGTGTTCTGGCAATTCCTAAAGTCCATAAGTTCTTAAACTCAATCACTGAGTTCTTCTTCTTCTCCTTATATTGGAATGGCTTCTCCTTGTTTCTTACATGGTATAACTATTAACTTGAGGAAAAAAAATATTACATAATCCCCTCTGGGGACTCTCTAACCCCAGGCTCTCCTGGCTTTTTGCCAGGGGAGCAAAGAGTTCCCAGTAGCCCAGGGCAATCTTCCGGAGAAAGTCTCAGACGCAAACTAAGGCAAAGGCACAGAGCAGCTGAGAAGAGGCACATAGAAACAACTGAAAAGATCTAAGAGAATCCAGAAAGAACACTGACATGGTTTCTTAGAGGTGGACACAAAATAAGATTTTCTAAATGGAGTTACCTCACGGCTAATGGAAAAGCCAGACCACACTGATCATACTATAAAAAATATTTTATTGAGGTATAATTCACATAACATTCACCCATTTTAAATGTACAATTCAGTGATCTTTTAGTAAATTAACTGAGTTGTGCAACATTCACCATAATCCCATTTCAGAACATTTTTATCATTCCAATAAAATCCTTCATGTTGTTTTATAGATAATCCTCATTCCCACTCTCACTCAGCTTGAGAAAACCATTAATCTTTCTTTCTGTATAAGTATGTCTTTTCTAAACTTTTCATAGAAATAGAATTATAAAATACCTGGTCTTTGGGAATTTTGTTAAAACATTCTATTAACATTATATATTCAACTAATTTTATTTAGCACCAGTTTTATGCCAGGAAGTATAGAATAGGCTACTGATGACCAAAAAGGGACATATGGATCTTATGGTCTAGTGTGGAAAGTGAAAAGCAACTACCAACTCAACAAGAAATGTAAAATTTGAAATAAGCTTCATGACGCTCTGGAGACATGAAGGGAGTTGAGGAAACAAAACATTTGACTGAGAATGAAGAATAGAGGTTAATTAGGAAAAGAGCATAGCAGCTCAGATGGAATCAGATAGGACACACCAACTAGCAAGAGGGAACATGTCTAACACAAGTGCTTAAGAAAATGTTGTTTTTTGGAGTTTTGAGAAGAAAGGAAGAATGATGGGAGGTAAGATTAGAGAGAAATGTAGGAGTCAGATTAGGTTGAGACTTATGAAACGAGGTTAAAGATTTTGTTCTGTTTTAAGATCAACAGAAAAATATTGAATTTTTTGAGTTGGTTTGGGGGAGAAAGGTTGGTGATATGAGAGGCATTTTTTAGGAAGATCTACTCTAGATGCAAGGAGCATTTTGTAAATGTTCTTATAATACACTAGAGACCCGGTGCACAAATTCTGCACTGGGGGGTGGGGACGGTCTTTCAGCCAGGCCTGTGTCCTCTCGCAGTCTGGGACCACTCGCTCCTTATTGCCTGCCTCCTCACTGCTCCTTACTGCTCGGCTTGCTTGCCACAGAGGTGGGAGAGGCTCCCACCGCCACCACTGCGATCGCCAGCCATGAGCCCGGCTTCTGGCTAAGCGGCGCTCCCCCTGTGAGAGCACACTGACCACCATGGGGCAGCTCCTATGTTGAACGTCTGCCCCCTGATGGTCAGTGTGCATCCTAGTGACCATCATTTCGCCATTCAGTGGATTTGCATTTTAGGGTTTTATTATATAAGATTCTCTAAGCAGAAGAAAGAACACATCTTATTTTACCTGCTTCAGACATCTACTTCATGACAAAGTTTATTTTATATTATTTTATTTTAATTTTAAAACACATCTTTATTGTTAAAAGTATTACATATGTTTCCCTTTTTCCCCCCATTGCCATCACATCTCCCCCCCCCCCAAGCCTTCACCACCCACTGTCTGTGTCTATGGATTATGCATATAGGCATATGAGTTCATTGGTTGATCTCTCCCCACTCTCATCCTCCCTTCCCTTTTCCCTCTGAGGTTTGACAAGCTGTTCAGTGTTTCTATATCTCTGGGTTTATTTTTGTTCATCAGTTTATGTTGTTTGTTAGATTCTACATATGAGTGAGATCACATGATACTTATCTTTCTCTGAATGGCTTATTTCGCTTAGCATAATGCTCTCTATGTCCATCCATGCCATTGCAAATGTTAAAAGTTCTTTTTTTATAGCACTAGTGACCTGGTGCACGAAATTCATGCACAGTGGGGGGGGGGGGGGAGAAGGGGACTCCCTCAGCCAAGCCTGCACCCTCTCCAATTGGGGACCCTTTAGAGGATGTCTGACTGCAGTTGGACATCCCTCTCGCAATCTGGGACTGCTGGCTTCTAACCGCTCACCTGTTTACCTGCCTGATCACCCCTAACTGCCTTTGCCTGCCTGCCTGATTGTCCCTAACCCCTCTGCCTGCCTGCCTGATCGCCCCAACTGCCCTCCCCTGCTGAACTGATCTCGCCCCCAACTGATCTCCCCTGCTGGCCTGATCTCACCCCCAAGTGCCCTCCCCTGCCTGCCTGGTTGCTCCCAACTGCCCTCCCCTGCTGGCCTGATCTTGCCCCCAACTCTCCTCCCCTGATGACCTGATCGCCCCTAACTGCCTCTGCTTTGACCCCCACCACCATGGCTTTGTCTGGAAGGAAGTCGGACGTCTGGAAGATGGCGGGTTGACCCAGTCTAATTAGCTATTACCCTTTTATTAATATAGATAGATTATATAGGATAGGATTGCTTAAATGGGGGGGGGAGGGAACCTTTTTTCAGCAGGAGGAGATGCTCTTGGCAGACAAAAACACATAATACCTTTATCTGGACTGATAGCCAGCCATATGCACTATACTGCCAAAGCAGTCATTAAAAAATTGAACTATGGATTACAAAAGATGGAGGCGATATAGGCAGACTCGTCCAAGGTCGTGTCCCGGTGCCAATGGAGTGAGCAGCTGAAACTAATAACACCCACCCCGAATTGGCGAAATTACTCAGCTGGTGAGACGGTTTGCAGCCGGGAAGGGCAGAACTCCCCTGGAAAGGTAAAAAAAAAACAACCCAGGGATTTGGGCAGGAAAGTTTGCCAGACCTCTGAGCCCAGAGGGTCGGAGGGAGACCACGTGGCAGACAGCCGCATCCCTTGGGACAGGCACAGCCCCTGACTGGGGAAAGGAGATCCGCCCGCGGGATTCCTGGCACCAGGGGATTTGAGATCTGATCACGGAGGACTGAGCCTAAAGGGGGCAGCCTGAAGAGCTGACCAGACGATGCAGTGCCAGTAAGAGAAGAGCTTACAGAAACTAAGCCTTCCCCATTTCCACGGCTGGCGTTTGTTTGTTTGTTTTCACTGAATCCTGTTCATAAGACATTTCGGATACAGACACTCACCTGTGCTGAAGAGAGGGAGAAGGTGCGGACAAGTGGAATCTGGGGAGAGGATGCGGGGGGCCGGGGGGGGGGGGGGGGTGGCAGCGAATTGAGTGCTGAGACACCCCTGGGCCCAGGATCTGGGCAGCCATTCTCTCCAGAGGGTGGGACTCCTCCACCTAGCCCCCAGGCAAGGAGCACAGCCACACCCAGATTCCACCCTGTACGAGATCAAGGATTAAAATAATCTGATCAGTCCCTGGGAGTTAACAGGGTCTGGCCTATAGAGGGATTTTCAATCCCAGCAACAACACAGAGCAGGTAACTATTAAGGAACCAGCTCTGGGCAATACCACACCAGTTTTAAGTGCAATAGAGACGATAAACCCAAGCTACTGGACAGAGAGGCCCTATAGCCTCAGAGGCCAACCCAAAAACACTGCCACCCAGAGGCTGAGCCACAAACTGACTCTTAGCTAAATACAAATTAAGGCAGCCTGGGACACAAATACGGCCTGCTTTAATTTGAGGACTGTGGTTTACAACACGGAGGAACAGTGTATCGCAGGGAAATTCAACACTCTCCTGAAAAAATTGAACTACTTTCTTACATCTACACCAAACAGCTGTTGCCCTTAAAAACCCCTCCTCAGCCCCTACCTTAGGTTCTGCCTTTGTAGTTCACCCAGATTAGGTTCTGATTGGCCAGCTTCTATGCCAGTCAGCGTCAAAAGCTCCACCTCCTGGCACTTTACCCAGATTTGGTTCTGATTGGCTGGTTTCTATGCCAGTCAGCATCTCTGGGCCTGACCAAAGACGCAGGGCTGATCATCAGCCCTGCAGAGGCCTGGAGAGAAACAGAGGCATGGCTGCTGGTGAAGCCCAGAGAGAAAGAGAGAGGCAAGGGCTGATCAACAGCTGCCACTGAGGCTGCAGATCAGACCCTATCTGTCTCTCTGCAGGCCTCTTTCCAGCCCTAATCTGCAGCCCCCTTGGCAGTCAGTGCTGGGTTGCTGCCCCAGCTGGCTGCAGTCAGGGATGGATTGCCATGGCAATCCAGCACTGATTTCTGGTGTTAGGTCGAGCCTTGGTCCTTATGGACCCTTTTTATATATATAGATAGTGTATATCTATATATACTATCTGTATATATAGATAGTATTCCATTGTATAGAATGGAATTGTACAGTTTTTTAATCCAATTCAACTGCTGATGCACTTAGGCAGTTTCCAAATCTTAGCTATTGTGAATTGTGCTGCTATGAACATAGGAGTTCATATATTCTTTCTGATGGGTGTTTCTGAGTTCTTAGGATATATTCCTATAAGAGGGATCACGGGGTCTAATGGTAGTTCCATTTTTAATTTTTTGAGGAAACTCCATACTGTTTTCCACAGTGGTTGCACCAGTCTGCATTCCCACCAGCAGTGAATGAGAATTCCCCTTTTCCCACATCCTCCCCAACATTTGTCCTTTGTTGGTGATAGCCATTCTGACAGGTGTGAGGTGGTACCTCATTGTCATTTTTATTTGCATCTCTCAGATAATCAGTGATTTTGAGCACTTTTTCATATGCCTTTTGGCTTTCTGTATGTCCATTTTGGAGAAGAGTATATTGAGATCCCTACTTAACAAAAGGAAGATAAAGTTTATTTTAAATGATAGTGCATTTACAATGAAATGATAAGCAATCCACTCTTGGGTAATTCTGTACAATTTATAGTCCACTCGAACTTTCTCATCTTGATTCCATGAGATAGGCACATACCACAAACATGTGGGCATTCTTCAATATCCATCTATTCTGATTAAATGATGAGACTTGGTCTTATTTATCATGTAGTAAATGTTATATGTATCCTTAGTCCACTATGTTGTATAAACTACATGTAGAACTACCTCCTAGGTGGAGAATTACCTCATATCTTAATATATTTGTAAGTTTCTGTAATTCATTTAGCACTAAAATTAAAAACTCAAAAAGGCTTACTCCTCTGAGTAACACAAAATCTATTTACATGAAAAAAAATAAAATCGCTAAGGCAATTTTCCAGATCATTCGAGCAAAAAGCTCACTTGTTGTCCTGAATGACTGTGGTGCATTGTTCACATGGATTCAATTTAGCAGATAATGGCTTACCAACACCTGCCTATATTCCTGTGCACATAGTCACTGGATGATTTACTGAAGACATGCAGTAAGGTGAAAAAAATGTTATACTAAAAATGGAAAATGCATGTTCCATAAATAAGAGAGATATGTCTGATAAATATCAAAGGGATCATTACCTTCTCTGGTTTCCAATAATCTTTATATAAGTTTGAGAAAAATCACATAAATGGGGTAGAAACAATAGAACCTAAATGGAGATATTTAAACTTTGGGTATTAAAAAAATATTTACCTGCTTAGGTGAGTGTGTGCACGCATGCGCGCGTGAGCGTGCACACACACACCAGGTTTCAAGAATCACTACACGATAGCCATTTGGAAGATGTGGAACTCAATGTCTTACTGGAAACAAGCTGGAGTGTATTTTTACCTTGAGTGTATTTTCCTTCTTCAAATAGCATAAGAACTTCACTTATACAACGGATAGGTGTTTCTATCTTATAAAAACTAGGGTATAAAGAATTGAATATTTTAATTGTTTAGGGGAATATTATTCTTTACTTTATAAAAAGAATACAAACTTATGGGAATAATTATAATATAGGCATTTTTGGCATGATATGTTAATGTTAATGTTAATGCTTGCGAACTTGCAGGTAATGAAGTAAAAGGGGACTGATGCATTTTGTGATATAAATAGTTACAAATAAGTGTGGCGAAAACTCAGGTATCTGAACCATTGGCTATTTGTATCATAGCATTCTTCATATTGGAGAACTGAGACTGTGTCACCACCTACTACTCCAATGCTGGGTGTACGTAATGACCAAATAATTGATCGATTCCATGAAATGTGCATTTGGCTTTTTATAAAAAATAAGAAAACAAAATCAGGCCTATTGAGTGCATGACTGAAATGAACAGCATGAAGCGTTGTTTTGGGGGCTTTTTGTTATATTATACAGAGGTTTAAAAATTTCCACATTCTCTTTCAGGTGATTATATGTAATTCTACAATATAGCAAAGTGTTTTCTGGAAAGATAATGAACAGCCTATGTAATCAGTAGATTGTGTGAATATGCATAAATCTAGAATGTGAGTATTGCTCTGGGGATGAATGGGGTTCTGGGAAAAAAGGTGGAAGTAGGGGAGCTTCCCTAAAGGGGTATCAGGATTTCTCTAGATATTTTTCAAAGTACATATGCCACCTTTTACCACCTCCACTGGGCTTCATCCCACTACACCCTCCCCCTCCGCCCCTTACACACACAGGCAACCACACATCAACTGTTACTGGTAATATTACCAGCAGAGTGTATTATATGCCTTCTGGGTTTTGAAAAAGTGAGGAGGGGTGAGAATCTATGAGGTAGAGTAAGGGCAGTGAGTGGGGGACAGGGTCAAATTACCAGAACATGAAGAATTCTGCCTCTATGTATATAAATGGAAGCAAGTTACCTGCATAGCTTGCTTTTATTTTTTTCCTAACTAAATGATGAAGAATTGGAACTTAATAAATTGTAATGGCCATTCCACTTCCAGTATCTTCTATTACTATGTCCATTAGAAATGATCCAAGCCCTAGATGGTTTGCTCAGTGGATAGAACTTCAGCTTATGTACAGAAGGGTCCCAGGTTCAATTCTGGTCAAGGGCACATGCCTGGGTTGCAGGTTCAATTCCCAGTAGGAGGGGTGCAGGAGGCAGTCGATAAATGATTCTCATCATTGATTTTTCTCTACCTTCCTCTCTGAAATCAATACAAATATATTTTAAAAACAAAATTAAATTTAAAAAAAAAGAAAAAGAAAAGAACTGATCTAAGACTTAGAAGTTGGCAATTTTAGTACAATTCAACAAGCTTCGGTTAGATATAGATGGCTATATTCAAGCTATACTTTTGTTTTATATTGAAACATTTTTGGAAGTGATTTAATTCTATCCCTTCCTTGATTCCACCTCATCTTGTTCTCCCCTTTAACCTCTTACTAGAAAATATTTTAAATGAAATATCCTGACTCATGCTTCATTCTTCATTGTCATGTCAGTCATATTCTAGGTGTCATTGTCAGATGTTTTCCTTATTTTAACTCTATGATTTTGAAGGTTTTAGTCTATTTACTTTGCTGCCCTGAATTAGTACTTATTATTTCCCTCCCAAAGTTCACTGCATTTTTGTTTGTTTATGTTCCGTGACCAATTTTTTTTTTCCTCCTTAGCAACGTTCATTTTTAAGCCATACCATTCTAGAGCTTTGGAAAAAAATAATAGAGTCATTCCAACTAGCCCAACCAGTATTAGGAGTACTTTTATGGCCTATGCAAGGTCAGTACATTGAGAGAAATGTTTTATTTTAGTAGTGCCAAAGCACCCCTAACCTTGGCAATAGTTTTATTATCTGATTCAAATTAAGGCTCCATTCACTTATCCAAAGTAATGAGTGACACATTTAAAATAATGATTAAGTACAATTCCTTCCTTCTAACCGTGTCATAATGGAGATGCAGCTGAGCATCTGGATGAAGACTTCAAACGATGGGTCAATAAGGCTTATTGTCCAATCAACTACAGTGGGCAGGCGCCGCACCATGGACATGCGGCTGCCCCTTTAAAAGAAAGAAACAATTTACTGGTAAGTGAGGGTATGCCGAGCAAAATAGGTTGCCTACAGACAGTTCACGGGGCTCAAAAAGGTAGCTGGGAATTGAGGGGAGAAAAAGTACTTAAACTGATTTTGGTCATTTCATATTTAGGGCACATCTGCCCTTTCAAACTTTCCCTGAAACGTGATGTTTCAGACCCTGCGGATTCCCACCACGGCTCCTTCGGTGCTTCTCCCTGTGCACAGAGATGCTGGAGGAGCCAAGGTCCCAGCCCTGCAATGGCAGCTCATTCCTGAAACACCGGGAGCAAAGATAACAACATCATAGAATCTTAGTGTTTGCAGAAGCCTCACAGAGACTCTTCTATTCACCACCCCCCTCCCCCAAAGGAAACACCCATACTGAAACATCTTTAACAAATGACCGCACAGACTCCGTTGGACATTTTCTGTCAAAGAGAGATAATTGTTTGATTATTGGAAATCTCTTCATATTAGTTCTTTCTGGTTTTATCCTAAATACGTGTGCCTAGTTAACTGTTGATTGTGTTTCTATTATGTAGGACAAACCACAATCTCTTTATGACTATATTTAAACAGTTGAAGAATACAGACATGACTCTCTTTTTAGAGTTATCTCTTAAAAAGCCAATTTTATTTCTATTTTTTCTCATAAAGCCTCATATTCAGATCCCTTAACAGGATAATCCATTTATATGCTGTAGCATGAGAATCTGACTCCCAGATACATAACGAGACTATAACAATCAAAAGAGAGGGGGCAAAACCCTCACTGACGTCTCTACATCTCAACTATAGGCAGCCTGTGACTTGGTTATTAGCGTTTTACATGCAGCCATCTTGTCCACTTACCTTTGCTCATTGTAAAAACAGACTACTGATTAAGCTGCTTTCATTGACATTCAAATGTCATGTAAGGGCCTTCATGTGTTCACGACACTGAGAACTATAAAATAAAATAAAAATACATCCAAAAAGCCAAATACAAATAATTTGAGAAGCTTACCTTCAAACTTATCCTAATTTAAAATCTCCTTTAAAATAATAATTACATAGGTGGATGGATATGCAGGGTGGGGCAAAATGATGTTTATAGTTGTGAGTACATGAAACAATTATCCTTGTATTATTGATTATTTCATTAGTTTCCATACAAGTAACTGTACACCATGAATGTGATAGGTTTGAACCAAGTGGACTTCTATACTATTTTTTTATAAAGTAGATTCAAAATTTCTGAAGTTACACCAATTTGATATATTTTACTACTATCTAAATTTATATCAAAATAAACTGATGTATTTTATTCTTATCAAAACACTTTATTCTTTTCACCATTACAAATATATTTTAATAAGAACTATACAATATCCAAGCCAACTCAGGTTTATGCACAAGCACTGACACGTTCTAATTATGTAACCTTGGTGGTTTTAATTAAGCTTCCTTACCTTAACTTTCTTGTGTGTAAAATGACTATAATAACTACATGCACCTCACTGTGTTTCTGTGACGTTTCAAGATAAAGCACTTAGCTTAGCCCGGCTGGTGTGGTTGAACGTCAATCTAAGAACCAGGAGGTCACGGTTTGATTCCCTGTCAGGGCACATGCTAGGGTTGTGGGTTTCATCTCCAGTGTGGGGTGTGCAGGAGGCAGACGATCAATGATTCTCATCATTGATGTTTCTATCTCTCTCTCTCTCTTCTTCCTCTCTGAAGTCAACAAAAATATATTTAAAAAAATAATAAAGCACCTAGCTTAGAGCATAATATCAACAGAAGGTCCTTGGCATTAATTCAACAACATCAGGAATGCTCAGTTTGGGTGTGGTAAGGAAGGCACAGTGTGGCTGTGAAAACAGCACTGCTGTCAGGAGGCCCTGGGCCAGCCCCCTGTCTGGCCAGACAGCTCTGTTATGCTCCACTCTGCTCCCGGAAGGCATCGTCTGTGTTTTCGCTCAGCTGGGGAAATGCAGTCTTCACTCTTCGATGGAAACGGATAATGCTCATAGTCCCTTCCTCTGGTCAGTCATCCTGCAAAGAGCTCCAAACCTTCACAGTTTGATTGGTCCAGAGGGCTCTGTTTTGATTCGTCAGATGGAGCTGCTCTGATTGGTCAGTGAAGAAGTGGAGGGGAATATAACTGGTGCAATTAGGTCCTATAGATTGAAATATGATTGTAGGAAATCCTTTATCAGGGATTTCACCTCAGATGGCAGAAACTCAGTGCAGGCAGGAAGTTCAGTGCAGGCTTCTTCCTCAAGTGCAGTTTGCATGAGAGGCTTCTGTGTAGACATGCCTGCCAGGCCCTGCTTGTTTGTTTTTTTAATTTGAGCCCAGTTAGCCACCGGGAGCCCTTCTTAGTAGGTATCTTCTTTCTCAGGGCACACAGTAGTAAACAGTAAGCTAAGTTCAATATGACCTAAATATGTGGGGAGTTGGTAATGTGAAGATGACAATGATGAATCTGAAGTTAATAATTATGATAATCATAATTTGTCTAACACAAGATCAAGAATGAAACTAGACAAAGAAGCAATCTGGAATCAGATGACATTCTTTATATGTCACAGAGGCTGTGACATAGATAGAGAGAGAGTCAAAATGATTAACTATATGAATTATATTCTTATTCATGCCAGGAAGAGTACTTATGGTGAAAAATATGTAAGGTCAAGGTGAAGTGTGACAATGACAACTTAAAGACAGTAAAATTACTATGACATCAGAGGAAATAAAACGGAATAACACAAGATCTTTATCCAAAACAGACAACAAATTTGAAACAAAAAACAGAAAACAGCAATGGATAAGAGATTAAATATGTTTTTTAGAAAGCAAGTAGAGGAATCATGACAAGCTTTGCAAATGAAAAAAAAAAAAGTCATTCTAGGTGCCTGTAGAACCAGGTGGGCAATTGCTAACTAAGAAAAATGTTGGGTACCAAGCACTTCATAGCATAGTACTGACATAACAGAGGTATTGTTTAAAACTTAATACATACACAGGTTAGATCCCAGTTTCCCTCGCCAATCTATTGACACAGATTGCTATGGACAAGTGAGTTTTAATTTCTTGTGAAGAGAAACCTCACTGACCCCAAAATGGAAGTGTGAGAGTGAATAAGAGTATAAAATTAATTACCTGTGTATAATAAAGACAATAAAACTTAAAAACAACAAAGACAGACTTAGTAAAAGGTATACAAAAACCAAGCAAATAACGAAAAGGTTTTGCATTGTTCTTATTCATGCTGCTGCTTGGATTATAGCTTTTAAAACATCATTTGGGTTCTTTTTTCTTCCTCACTAAAATGATGTCAAGAAAAAAAAGCACAACTCATTTTAAGAATGAAAGCTAAGCCATTTCTGAGTTAATATGATATTTTATAAGAATCCCAGTGACCAACTTTGTCCCTGGGGACATAATTTGTTTTGCAAAGTGAAGGCAAATGTGCAAAGAGCAAAACTCAGTTTCGCCCTATGGCTCCTTCACTGTAATTAAGTTGTCAGTAACTTCAGTGGCGTTTCTTTCAAATCACACAAAATGTTCAGGTTCAATTACCTTGGACTAAAGTGTTAATTTTTTTTTAACTTAACAAAACGTTTTTTAAAAACTCTTTCACTGTTGCCTCTACCTATCAAAAAACTATCCTAGGTGTATGGATTTCCATTATACCACTAAAATAACATTTAGTAATTTCCATTACTAAATTTCGTGCAGCAAATAGATGCACAGGCATAGATGTCAGACTGGCTACACAGTTTGGGGGACCCAGTGAAAAATGAACCTGTGAAACTCCTTGTTAAACAGCAAGTCTTTAATCAAGCAGAAGTCTCCTCTGAGCACAGGGCCCTGTAACACTGCGGAGGCCCCATACCCATGAAGCCAGCCAGGTTTGGTGCATCATTTTCTGTTGTTCTGTGAATCCCATCACTGCTTTCATTTCTGCAGTATTTCAATTGGAAAATATTTTAAAGTGTTCTCTTAAAGATAAATGTCTTGCCTGGCCAGTGTGGCTCAATGGTTGAGTGTCAACCTATGAACCAGGAGGTCACGGTTCCATTCCTGGTCAGGGCACATGCCCTGGTTGTGGGCTCAATGTCCTCAAACCATGAAGGAGGCAGACGGTCAATGATTCTACCTCATCCTTGATGTTTCTCTCCTTCCCTCTTTCTCTCTGAAATCAATAAAAAAATATTTTTTAAAAAGAAGATAAATTTATTCTGGTTGTCAAATGATCTGATAAGGACTTTGGAGGATGGGCTAAGTCCATTTCTTAAGGACCTTCCAAAAATCTGAAATTGCTAATCTTTCTGCTCCAGGATAATTCTTAAATTGTGTCCAGTAGTTAGCAGGCATGGCTTTCACCATAGCTCCAAGAAAGTGAAAATGGAATGTCTCATTTACTAAATAAAGACTAGTGGGATAAAAATGTGCTAAATCTATAGATGCAACACAAATGTATAGGGCCATAGAAAAATCGAGGGTGAAAAGGAAGAAAAATATAATTTTCTGAGTAGTCTATTCTTCGTATTGTGGACCATTTTTTTATTTCTCCAGGCTTCAATTAATGAGGTGCATTAGTGTAGATGTTACAATTATTTCAGTTTTAATGTATTATCAAAATAATTATATGCCTACTGAATGTGCAGAGCATATATGAAAGTGTTTGATATGAGGAAGCTTTATTATTTTAAAATTAAAATCTCATGGATTATTAGATTAAAATGTTATTATGAAATCATCTATTTTGAAATCTTAAAGCTTTTTTGGTAATTCCAAATAATAAAATAATTTGATGATCAATAAGTTTGCTTATTATTAGATTTACTTACCATTTTATATGTTTGTCAATAATCAATTTATGTTTAGATTGGGTAATTCCATTAAGTGTAAATTTTTGATCATCTTACTTAGTATTTTAAAATATACTGGTGATTTAGAGCTCTATGATATAACTGACATATATTTAAGCTCTAATGTATTTAGAGAGAAAGGAAAAATGCTAAGCGTATTTTAATAGGGCCAATGGCAATAAAATACCCATCAGGTAGCATAATAAAAACTTCACAGTTTACATCTTCTCACATAAATGAGGTAAAGTAGTAAGGCTTTTAGATTTCAGAAAACAGTTTTGTATCACAAAGCTGTGAGAGGACAGGCTCCTTCCAGCTCACTGTTCCACTAACTTCCCATGCCGTCTTCACCTTTGCATTCCAAGATGACAGCAGCTGCCTCCCAAGAAGCAGGAGTGAGGTAGCCATGTAGAAAACATAGATTTGGTGACTTTATTTAAAAGACGTTTTCTGAGCACTGTCACAGGATTTCTCCATTTTCATTTAATGGTTCAAAAGCTATGCACAAGGCCATATCAGACTCAAGGGAAGCTTGGGAACAGTGTCTTTAGTCTGGGCAGCCAGTACTAGCCAAAGCATCTTATTATGGCAGAAAGGTTAGGTGGATATGAGAAACAACTTGTATCTTTCTAGACACAGGAATATCTTGGAGGTATTCTAATGTAATAGGGTAGCAAAATTCAGAGGAGAATTTGGCAATGGTTTAAGCAAAGGATTTCAGAGAAATCTAAAGGCTGAAAGGAAAGTTACTAGAAAGAACTATGTGCTTTTAAGAGGATGGACTTAGTTTATTTGGATCACATTAACCTAGACTTGGTCCAGGTATTAATTAAAGGTTGGTACAGACTGATATAACTCCTTGAGGAGCGTTAATATGTTTCAAAAAGTAATTATCTGGTTATCTCCTCAAGCACATTGGGTACTGGTGGGACGCTCAGCTTCATTTCATCTACAACATAATCCCAGGAAGTAGATGAGTTTAGGACAGGATCCCAGAGTCTGGAGTGGGAGGAGCCAAGCAGAGAAACTAAGATATGGTCTGATACTATAGGACACATGGAAGACTGTGTCTCCTTAGAATTGAAAAATACTATCCAACACCTGAATATACACTCATCCTGAAGTTGCTATTATTTTATTACTAATTTTTATGGTTGAAAGAAAAAGTTAGCACAAATAAATTCATACATACATAAATTTTGAGCTGGGAGATATAAAAAATAAAAGATGTCCCAGCCGGTGTGGCTCGATGGTTGAGCATCGACCTATGACCCAAGAGGTCACAGGTCAACTCCCTGTCAGGGCACATGCTGGGGTTGCGGACATGACCCCCAGTTGGAGGTGTGCAGGAGGCAGCCGATCAATGAGTCTCTCTCATCATTTGATGTTTCTATCTTTCTCTCCCTTTCCCTTCCTCTCTGAAATCAATAAAAATATATTTTAAAAAAACTGATGAAAGGTCTTTTTTTTTTTTTCTTCAGCGGCCATTGGAAGACAGAAATCAATGCAAAAGTTTCATCTTGTCGCTGCTTGCATTATTTGGGAAGTTGCTGTTTTGTGAAATAAATCTCATGGCATTACCTCAGAATGTTCAACTTCATCCCTGTGACCCAGCAACCGGTGGTGAAACTAAATGTTCAAAGCAGCGTTACTGTGGAGGTGAGCAGAATGTAGGCAGGTATGTGTAGTCTTCACTGTACTCAGCCTTCCGGAAGTGTCTCAGATGCATGGGCTCTGTAAAATGACTCCATCCTGCAGCCCTTCCACTGTTTCTATAAAGCCATCAACTTTTTCTGTATCACTCACAGAAGCATTACATTTTACACATAAAATAGAACTTAATATTTTGTTCAAGTCTGTATTTTTCTGTTTACCAAGTATCACAATTCAGACCCTGGGGGCTCATTCTTAGCTCATTTTTCTCCCTCACTTCTTATATTTAATTGAACTCCAAATCATGGTAATTGCGCCACTTCAATGTGTCTTGGTTAGTATTGTTTCTTTCCCTTCTCATTACTCAACATAGCGTTCTATTAGTTCTTGCTTGTATTAATACAAAAGCTGTAGAGCTGATATCTTTGCTTTTATTAAAAAAGCCTACTTCCCCTATATTTGTTAATCCTTTTTATAGTTCCAAGAGAGATCTTTCTAAACTGTAAAACTGATCTAGCTCCTTCCTCGTTAGGTCCTTCTCTACTCTTCATTTCCTCACGATTAATTCCCCAAGATGTTGCCTAAACTACCAAGAGCACCAATGATTAGACCTTACAATATCAGCCATTCATCGTCACCCCAAACTAGGTTTACTGATAAAGAATTAGGGTGGATGAAGTGAAGGGGATCAAAGGAAGCTATAAAAGTCTATATAGGGGAACAGTTACTTGGAAATTCAGGGATGAGCTTATGCAAACATTAGTCATTAATCATGGCAGTAACCGGGAGGTACTGGGTTAAATGTGGTAAAAATTATGGATCATTAACCATGACTCAGAATATTCCCTGGTGTTCTTTCTTGCCTTATAACCCTGCTGGGACTCATTCGGTGGTGAAACTTATAGTCTCAATGAGCCTGGCACAGGTGGTGAAGGCACATTGGTGTTAAAAGTATTCAGGAAGGCAATGCACAAGTAGTACCTCTGGAATCTTGTTATAAAATAGTTCTATGATATCTTGGTTAAAACGTATGCAAAGTTAACTCTATTGCAAGATAACACTTGTGAATTTTTAGCATGAGGGGGAAAACTGCTTAAGTAAAACTAGAGGCTCTAGAAAGATAAAAATTGAGAAAATGAATGTCAGCAGGTGAAGAAGTGAAATGAAGTTTTATTTACTAAAAAGTTATTTAAAAATCATATCCTCAAATAATTAACTCTAAGCTCTGGCTTATTTCTTATGTCCAATCTGTCCTCTTTTGGAGTTGTTGGATCAATTCCTAATATCCCAACACATCTAAATAATGTTTCCTGGTTAATTCAACCAGAAAGTCAGAGATAAGATTCACACCCATATCTACCTTCCTTCAAACCTATTTCTCTGCTTTTTCATATATATATATCTGCTCCCTTTCAGAGAGTTATAGAATTGAGAGTCAACTATTTTAGTACTCTGCTTTAATGTATATAAAATGTTACATTTCCATTTTCCAGGTGAGATAATGTGTGTTTGAGACTAGTTTATAGTCAGACCTAAGATGCAATAGTTACAAAATTAGAAAACAACAGCATGAAGGATTTTGTATATTTTTCATCCTTCTTTATTTATTCTTTCTTTCTTTTACCCTCTTATTTCTTCTTTTAACTATATATATATATATATATATATATATATATATATATATATATATTTCAGAGAAGAAGGGAGGAGAGAGAGATAGAAACATTGATTGGCTGCCTCCTGAACACACCACACTGGGGATCAAGCCTGAATCCTAGGCATGTGCCCTGACCAGGAGTCTAACCATGACCTCCTTGTTCATAAATTAACGTTCAACCAGTGAACCATGATGGCTGGGCTCTATTATTTCTTTATACAACGCTTTATGACAATAAGAACTTGAACAGCCCAAGGAGTGATGCCTCCCACATGCCCTGTAAGTCCAATCATTCCATTCCCAAATACTTCAAACTTGTGTGCAGCCTGTTGACTTTATAGATCTGCCTTTCACCAGCATCTTCACTATTTGTAAACCTCTGTCTACTCTCATTAGACAACACACTCACATAAGGAACACAAATTACCCTTCCCTGAGCTCTGAGGGTGCACAGGTGACTTTACTCTATCTGATTAAAATAATACAATCCCATGTGTTAGGTGCTAATAGACTACTAGTAAGCTTAATGAATATGGCTTGGCATATAAACAAGGCCCACTAAGATAGTGACGTTAAAACAAAGATACCAAAGGAGAGAAAGTGAGAGTTCTTCCTCTGTCACTCCATGATAGGAACCACCTTCCAAAAGACAAATATTCTCTCACTCCAAAAATGAGTCCAAATAAATAAAAGCTGACACAATGAGTAAACTTTAAGCAAAGAGTAGCTTTGCCAAAGGTTCCATTTTTTACCCATCTCCATCAATAGCTCCTTAGTTTAATTCCATACTTGTCCTAGCTCCTTAGTTTAATTCCATACTTGTCCTACTTCATTCTCCCCAGCTTCATTTTTTTGTGAACCATTGCCCCTGGCTCTGGTTATTTATTCATTTATTTATGTATTCAGGCATTGACAGTTCTGAGATTTTCCCTGCTCAGCAATCTACAGACCACTCAACAGCATGTAAATATCTTCTCAGCAGTGACCTTGGCATTCCCAGAAAACACACGCTTCTCCTGGAGCATAACGTTACAGGACAATTATAAATCAAGGAAGACTCTGGGATACCTTAAAGAGTGCATAATCTCCCTGGTTTACATTTTTGTAAACATTCTTGTTTTATTGGGAAATTAAAAATGAACATTGAACAAAATTTAAGAAATCAGCAGGTGGTAGTAAGCCATTCTTTATTCTTTGTTGGCAAGATAAGATCTACTGCTCATTTTTTTTTTTTACCCCTGAAATATGTTGCCCATAAAGGAGTAGTCAATAGAAATGCTCAGGATGCAAATGGACTTATAAACAGGGAAAACTCAAACTCTATGACCTGGATACTTGGGTTGTGATGCAGAATATATGTCCCTTTGCTCATATCATGCTCTTAGATTGCAACGTCTTTTATTTTTCTTATGAACGCTTCCCACGTGGTGAACATAGACAAAGAGGCAGGAAGAAGCCACACCACAGGGACCCTTCTCAAGGTAGCCTGGATAGACCATAGCTACATTCTCAGAGAACCCTTTCCAGGTCTCTGAAACATTGGGCACAAAGAACATTGTCCTTGGGCATGAGAAACTCCAGTGTTGAACCTCATTCTACCAGAACCTTGCCAGGTTTACTTCTCTGACCTGCATTTTCATAAAATGTCTAATGTAAACAATATTTCTCTTACAGGGTCATTTTAAAAAATGATAAAAGTAGCTTACAACTTTAAAGTAGATAGGATGTAGAAGATACTCAATAAGTGGTAATCTTCTTATTACTATTTAGTTTTCCCACCTGGTAATCATCTTCCTATTTTTATAGTCATTATTCAGTCCTTAAGATTCTTTTACTCCCTTGTGTGTATTAGCCCAGGTGCTCTGGAAATAGAGAAGAGAAGGATTAATATGCTAATAATTGACAGGTGCAAGCCCAGAGTGATGAGAGTGAGGGAAAGGGGAGACGAAGCAACAGAAGGTGTGATGCAGGGCAGGGCTGTTTCTTAATGTTCAGGTCACCATTGCAAGTGGATCAGTGTTGAGATAAAGCAGCTGAATCAACATGCAGGGCTTAGGATGGGTTGATAGAAGCGCTCCTGGAAGTGTCCTCTACGGGGGGGGGGGGGGGCGGGGGGGGGGGCTAGGTGTCTGGATTCCTCTTGCCTCTTTGTCTAAGTTCATTACATCGGGAGATAACACCTCCCATTATTGGGTAGAATCACCTGCCTCGTGGGTGGACACTCTAGAAATTGGGTTCCACATCCCTGTGGTGTGTTGTTTCATGGAAATCTGAGAGTGGAGGGTCAACTTGGAGAAGGTGAGTACCAGCCAGCAAAACAAGAAAATGGGAAGTGGTTAAAAAGTGAGAAAGCACACTAGGTTAATAAGCCAATGCAGCATTTTCCCTGTGATGCTGGGAAATATTTGAGGACAATGCTTTGTTCTATTATTTTCTGCATCTGGTAGTTGGCATAGTGCCTGGCACTGAATATCTTCTTGTAAGATAAATAAATGAAAGAATGAAAGAAGACATACATAAGCAATATCATGGTACAAACATAGACAGTCTAATATTTAATTTATTGGAAGATGTTGTAAAATAATTACTCAGTCAAAGATATGTATAGCATCAGCTGAATTAATTGTTAGTTCAAATTATTATAATAATAATTAATTGTAATGAGTGAACCACTCATTTTCTCTAGGAACTATCAAAACCAAGCAGAAGAGTCAAAACAGGTGTGATATCAATACATTTCTTTCATGCTGCATGGGCAAAAATTATAGTTTCTCTTCCCATTTTATGTCTCCTTCTATTGTGGCCTTCAAAATAACTGTTAAGAGCTTTGTGCTTCTTTCTTTTACATTCACTGTTGAAATGTTTTCGCCATAAAATCTGAAAAGGCCCAAATACTACATAAAACACCCATTCCTAGCTCTAGATAACTTCCCTTTATTTTTTCATGTGTATAATTTTTGTTCATCTGTTTCATTGTATGTATTTACATTTGTGTGTGTGTGTGTGTGTGCTATAAATCACTAGGAAACAATTATAACAGAAAAAAGAAAGGAGCTTAAATGCTACCTTGATTCACTGTTTTAGCAAACATGCTTGTAATGCTTGTAGTATGAAAAATATCTAAGTTAAAAGTAGATGGGGGAAAATGCTAAGGAACAATCTTTCAAGTGTTTTCAGCACTTACCGGAACAGGAAATTGGAGATTGTATTTGTGTAATACATGGATGGGGATCTTAATTAAATGAAATATATACTTCAGGATATGTATAAATATTCCTGAAGTCATGCATATGGCCGGCAGTTTCCTTTGGTAAGATATTTGTCAGGTTGGCAATTATGTGGCACATGAACCCATCACTAACTCTACCTCCCCTCCCGCAACTCTCCCTTCACCCATCTCCATAGCAAGGCCTGTCATTCATTTGTGCTCCATTTGTGAGCTTTGAAGTAAGAGTCCTAATGCCGTTCTTTGATTCTGTTGGGGCATTTCCCCTTTGGCAACTTTCTTGGACAGAGCTTTTACCCACCCCAAGATTCATTATTTACTTCTGCAGAGATGGATTTAAGTAAGAGCTTAAATACCTGAATGCAGCATTTTCAAGCTCTGACTTTACTTATTTGTTATGTGCCAGAAAACGCATTGTTTGGGTATAGAAACAATACACAAACTCAAAATCATCTGCTACATAGCTAAATTCTCCAGAAGCAAAAGTATAGACCAACATTTCCTAAACTGCAAAATTATGTTGCACCATGCAGTTTTATGAAGACTTTCTTTAGGGAAATTACATTTTTATGGAAAGTGAATTTTGGTATTCTGCATAGTTTCTCCTTTACCCTTCCTTCCCACTCTTACCGCACAGATTCATAATACTTCTGTGTAAATTAAAGCTTCAGTCAAGACCTACAGGAAAGTTACTTGTCTTGTGTTGTTTATTTCAGTGCTATTCAAACTTCTGAGTTCAAAGAGATCTTGAGTCAGAGTGGATCTATAAATAGAAACTGGGGCAGCAGTGTGTCACAAAACTCACTTTGGGAAACACTAGGTTATATAAAGCTATGGCAGAGACATAGTAAGTTATTTCTGCTATTCCTCAAGTCTTCTCTCAAAGGTGCTGGATCCAAGAAACCATCCTACATCTCTTACTGTGTTTATACCTGGAAAATACTGAACTGTGATTAAAACTGCCATCATAGTATGCCTTGCCTAGAGTCATGGTGCCTTCTTTATGTTAGTCCATATTTAAATCTATTCTAGGCTATGGGCAGAGATTCTTTGGGACTAACACTGGATTTCAACCCCTCCCCATCAACTGCATGAATTGCCTTGGTAACCCCCTGGCATATGTTCTCTGTCATTAGTGTGCATAAATCTATTTGTATGTGTGTAGATTTATTCCGGACAAGTTTAAAGATTTCCAGAAAACAATTGTTAGTAAAGGGGAAATATTGAGAAATGTTAGCTGAAATGATGGATGTGTTAGTCCTAAGAGATTAGCTTTCCATTTAATTTGGCTGTGGGCACATCACCAGAACAAGTTTCAAATGACCTGCAAGTAAGAAAACAAAATAGAATATTTGAGAGTCATTAATATGCTATGATAAGACTTTTTAATTATGTTGTCAATTCTAATTTCTTTCATTTTACTCGTCCTCTTTCCAAATTTTAGGTCCTAAATATATGTCATAATTTATCTATGACAGTGATTTTCAACTGTAGTGCCATAAGAATTTTTAAAACATTCAATAGCTTTTTAGTCAGAGGCACTGACCTCTTTTCCCTTAGATTGTCAAATTAAAAAAAAAAATGATAGCAGCCAACACAATAGCTATCTTTATGAATGCTCTGCCTTGAACCATAAATATATAGGTCATTTAATAGAGTTGCATCTTATTGGCCACATTGCATAATAAGGTTGCATCTGATTGGTTAATTAGAAATCTTAATATACAACTATAGACATCTGATTTTTTTTTTTCAAAAAGTCACTTTAGAGCAAAAAGGGTAGGTAATTATTATTATTTTTCTGGCAAATCAATCAAAATTATTCCTTTTTTGGTCAGATTGGCACAAAACATAATATATTTTGGCTCCTCATAATCTTAGTAATTGAAAAAGGTTGAAAATCTCTAAACTATAACAATGTCTAAAATGATACAACTAGCAGTGTTTGATACCATTTATTGTTCTGACATGCACCTGGAACACAATTTCCATACTTCACTCAAATATCATTCTCTGAAAACATCAAAGTCACCTATTTAATGGCATATTTTGTTTTTCCAATTCCACATCCTGGATTTAGTAAACAGAATGAAGTAACTTCTGTAGCGTTGGGTATATCCTCATCCCCCCATTAATTCTGAGATTTCCTGATATCATTCCCACTCAGTATCCTATTTGGAACAAAACATTTTCTCTGAAACCTATTTTAAAAATGCTCATTAAGGTATTTAATCCAAGATTTCTTCATAGAGGCTTTTGAATTTTAATTGAGGACACTTCAAAAGGCTTAATAGCATAAATCATGTTTTTAATAGCAAATTTTAGATAGTATAATAGGAAGAGACCAAATTTTAAAGGGATATACATTCTGATAACCCTTAGAACAGGGTAAGGCCCCTGGACTTACACTGCATTTATTATCATTATCTGGAGAAAATGGCCATGAAGCACACTACAGCTCAGATGTAAGTTTTCATCTATGCCTGTACTTTGGTAGAGAAATGAAATATTGCTCAAGTGAGAACCTGAGGCCTAAATCAAGGCACACATGCTAGCCTACGGAGTTAAAAGAGGAGATTTTGAAAAGATGAATTCTTTGGGAGGAAAAATCAATTACTTATTACAAGTGGGGAAGGAGGTGGGTAAGGGAAACAAGAATTGAGATTTCAAGGCGAACCTCCCTCACCTAAAATGAATTCTCGGCATTTTTGGTGATGCTGTCGCCACATTAAGTTGCAAAACATGCCTAGGTAGCGTGTCTTAAAGTGGATCAATATAAAGTGACATCCTAACTGTGAGTCGACTGACTGCCTGCAGAATGTTTGGTTGAAAACAGAAATAGTAATAGAAAGTCTTTATTAGCAGAGTTGAATGAATGGAGTGATGGAATGAGAAATAGTAATATGTAGACTCATGGAAAGGTAGTACCTGGAACATCTGCACACCGGCTGATGTTTAAACACTTTCCATTTGTATCTTAACTATTTAGCAAAATGACAGTCATTCCCTACTGCACTTCAGTTCACACGCTGGTATTACACATCTAAAACAACGTCCCTGGAAGGGTTTCCTCAGATGTTCTGTCAACATTAGTGTAAGCTCTGAAAATAAGCCATTGGGTAGAAATCGCTGGCTTTCTACATGATTTCTTGGTTCTGAAATTGGAATCTCACCAACACCCAAGTAAAAATATAGTCCTTATAAATGTCCAGACCTAAACAAAAGATTTTTCTACACACAGTAACACTATTGAGCCAACTGTTCTAAATATCCAGATGATTTGGTCTTATAATGCCTCTATACAAATAAACTTTACATACAGAAAAAACAATAACAACGAATGCCTAAGGTACACATGTATGTTTTCCAAGAAACATTGTCTCTTCAAGGTCTGTATTGCAGTATCAACCACAATGAGCATAGCAGTATATAGAAAGCAAGTTTTAGCTGTAACCTGTTTGTTCAGTGGTTAGATCATCATTTCAATTCTGGTCAAGGGCAAATACCTGGGTCCGACACCTGTGGGAGATAACCAATTGATGTGTCTCTCTCACATTGATGTTCCTCTCTCTCTGTCTCTCCCCTTCCTTACCACTCTCTCTAAAAATCAATAGAAAAAATATCCTCAGGTGAGGATTAACAGAAAGAAGAAAAACACACACACACAATTTTTAGGAGGGCTCATGCTAACAGCAATTTATATTTGCAATGCTAGCTTATTTTCCCATCATTAAAATATCTGTGACCGACATTAGACATATTATAGATCCTTATGCAGAGAACAAAATGAGTGAGGAGCTTGTCTTTATTTTATTTATTATCATTTTTTTTTTATTTGAAGCCTCTCATCTGTCAGTAATGGATCACAGATGACAAAGGGTGGTGACATCAGGTGGGGCCAGAGAAGGAATGGGGATTTTCTTTCTTTCTTTTAAAAAAAAAAATACATATATATATATATATATATATTTTTATTGATTTCAGAGAGGAAGGGAGAGAGAGAGAGAGGTAGAAACATTAGTGATGAGAATCATTGATCTGTTGCCTCCTGCACGCCCCCTACTGGGGATCAAGCCTGGAACCCGGGTATGTGCCCTTGACCTGAATAAACCCCAGGACCCTTCAGTCTGCAGGCCGATGTTCTATCCACTGAGCCAAACCAGCTAGGGCAGGAGTGGGGATTTTCTAACAAGTGAGCAGAATAAGATTGAATTCACTGAGAGGGCTGGTAGTATATGTGCACCAAAGTAACAGAAGTCTGAGGAGAGCATCTTTGAACCAGACTTGCTGAATAAGCCAGTATTTAGTATTTCATATACTAAAACTGAGGCATGTCTGTTCATCTTATGGGAAGAGCTGTCCCCAGATAGATACCAATACGGTCTAGCATAGGAGGGAGGGAATTCATGGAGGAAGGAGGAAATAAATCCACAGGGAGCAGTGGTCATAATTAAGGCCTCAGTCCTCTGAGAAGCCCTCATAACTCTGATATAAATCATGGGGACATGTCAGCCAGGAGTTCTGACTAAATAAACCTAGGGAGACTTAGCTATCCCTGTCCCTTTGTTGAGCATTCTATGCTCTTTTTTTTTTAAATCTTCATCCAATTGTATTTTTTCCATTGATTTTTAGAGAAAGTGGAAGGGAGGGAGGAAAGAGAGAGAGAGAGAGAGAGAGAGAGAGAGAGAGAGAGAGATCAATTTTGAGAAAGACACATCAATTGGTTGTCTTCTGTACCCCAACCTGGGTCAGGGATCAAACCTGCAATACAAGTAAGTTCCTTGACTTAGAATTGAACCTGAGATCCTTCAGTGAGTGGGCAGACACTCTAACCACAACACCAGCCAGCTGCCTCTTGCACACTCCCTACTGGGTATGTGCCCGCAACCAAGGTACATGCCTTTGACCGGAATAGAACCTGGGACCTTTGAGTCCGCAGGCTGACGCTCTATCCATGAGCCAAACCGGTTAGGGCATATAATTCACTTTTAATAAAATATTTTATTACTTGCAGCCAAGTGTCCTAATTGGTGAACCTATTTGGATGAAAGGGGAATGGAAGCTACATTGAGCTGCAGATGATCTCTCCCAAATTATGTCAATCTCATGCATGCCAAATAATTCCACAGGGATTACATTTAATTTATAATTATTTCTCGTATGTATCACACTTTCTCAAGGTTTTCCCACTTTGACTAGGTTTTACCTTTGCCTAACATTACTTTACCAATCCTTTCTTTAGCACAATCAGTACCATTTGTAGAAAGCCTTTAGAAGACTAAGCCTCAAGTTTTCCTCTTTTGTGATGCCCACATTGATCATTCCTTTCACTGTAGTCTCAAAAAGCTTTGTCAATACTCTTTAAGAATATTTATTGAACTTTGCTTCAAATATCTTTTTCCACGCGGGCTCTTCTAATAAATGTATTATTGCTTCTAAGGTAGGGATCGTGTCTTTTTTTATCATTGTGTCCTCAGAGCTCAGAAGTGAGCTTGACACGTTGTACAAGCATTCAATAAATATGCATCAAATAAATATAAGAATGCATTAATCTCACTACCAGCCCTAACCTTGTAGGAATACTTGAGGAATTCCCTTTCACTTCCTGTACTGCATACTCCAGGAATATGAAAGGCACACAGGCTGCATGAGTTCCGACTGAGAGGCAGTCATCACATGCCATGCGAGCCTAAGACAATCAGTCTTTCTAGTCTCAGAGAAAGTTGGACCTTTTAGGACCACTGCAGCTATAAGAGTTGCCATTCATTGTGGACTATCTGATCCATCTCACTTAGACCATCAATTTTAGACTCACAAATAATTTGACTGTCAATACATTACTGAAGTCAATAAAAATAATAAACAAATAAATAAAGTGCAAAGATGTACTAAATTAATGTATAGTGAGTCTTTATTTGAAAGAAGTGAGTGGGCACTGGGAGACAAAGAGCTTGTACACATCCACCTGAAATTATCCTCGGCAGCAAGAAGACAAGTTGAAGGGCCCTGAGCACACATCGCATTGACAGGGGTTTATCCCCACTGTTTCAGAAAGAACCACGTGATTAAAACCCCCTTTTCCATCCTTTACATGAGAGCAATCAATCGTGATCACAACAGCGTAATCTCATTTCTCTCCACCAATGTTTATGGGCAACAAGTTATGAGGGAAATAAAATACCTTTAACCACATTTCATGTGACAGAAAGTAAAAAGTCGTAATCTTTCTCTGTGTGCTTTGTCTCTTGGGTGAATTTGGAGAAATAATTTACCTAGCGACATAATCGTGGCATTCCATTATTGGCGAGGTGAGAAGAAAGCTCCTCAATGTGAATAAATTACTTGCTCCAATGGCACCGGTGTCATCATTATGTCCCTATATGAAGCACCCAAGCATATTGCAAATTATAGAATTTGCAGCTTTTATTCATGTTTGACACCTTTTATGATACTTTTAGTCATTGGAACAGTAAACTATATGTTCTTTTCAGATTAAACACCAAGGACTGGTCCAAAAATAGCTGCAGCATTTCTTAACAGAGTGAGTGGTGAGGCACAGGCTCACAGTTTTGTCTTCTATAACCTGGTGTACACCCCAGTCATACAGCTGTCTCCCTGAAACCTGGTTTTCTTTCATTACTCTGCATGGTGGAGATAAAGTGTTTCTGCATTTCTCAAAAGGGAAAAGGGAACATTGTTGGTCAATGTTTTCTATATTCAAAATAAATACTGTGGCACCCCAACACTCCCACCCCAAATCTGGGCATTATTTCTGAGTTACTAATCACATTAGCCAAAACACTGATTTGTGAGCCCAAGTGCGGGATACCATTATTATAGGCAGCCAAACATTTGTGCTTATACATTATAACAGTTATACATTATAACAAAAGGAGCATGCATTGGAATTGATTTCATTAAAGGATTTTCGCCCACAAAATAATGACACTACTTTTTCTTTAGGGGCACTGTTGCCTTACGGTTTTGCTTCACTAAATTCAAAATGCTATTAAGATGGTAGTAAATTCTGAAGTGCTTTACTGAACAAACTCTAAAAGCCATTTAGAGGCCAGGAGAAGCTCATATATATCAACAAAAACAAATTAGACACAAAGTTTAAAATTCAGCTTTCATTACAGAACTTGGAAACCGCATCCATATTTTATCCTTTTTGTTGTTGTTGTTGTTGTTAATACTCTACTTTAATGACTCAGCAGATGACTCCATTGCTGTTTAGCGGCTAAAGGAGGTAAATTTAAGGATGCAAAGTATTTGAGGGTTCATGAATGTTTGGATTGTGGACCGCTCTACAATAATTGGAACTTGTTCCAAATGAGGTTTTCTCCTCCTGTTTTCTAAATGAGTGCTCAAAATAGCGTGGTAGTCCTGGCCGGTGTGGTTCAGTTGGTTGAGTGTCATTCGGTGCACCAAAAGGTCACTGGTAAAATTCTGGGTCAGGGCACATGCCTAGATTGCAGGTAGGGGTGTGTGCAGGAGGCAACCAATTGGTGTTTCTGTCACCTCTCTCTCTCTCTCTCTCTCTCTCTCTCTCTCTCTCTCTCTCTCTCTCTCTCTCTCCTCACCCTTCTCTTCCTCTAAGATCAAGAAAAATGTTTTAAAAAAATAGCCTGGTAAATAATCCCAAGAACTGGTCAAATGACCATCTAGCACCCTCCCCTCCCCCACCCCAGGAAGTTCAATGTTAATGCTCTAGAACAGGGGTGGGCAAACTTTTTGACTCAAGGGCCACAATGGGTTCTTAAACTGGACTGGAGGGCCAGAACAATAGCATGGATGGAGTGTTTGTGTGAACTAATATAAATTCAAAGTAAATATCATTACATAAAAGGGTACGATCTTTTTTTTTTTTTTTTTTTAGTTTTATTCATTTAAAACGGGCCGGATCCGGCCCACAGGCCGTAGTTTGCCCATGGCTGCTCTAGAAGTAGAGAGGTTGTAATTATGGGGGAGGGGGCAAATAGTAAACTGAAATAAATGACTGAGGGGTTCTGTGTTGCTTTTATTTCCATAAACAGCATCCATAACCAAATATCATAAGCATTCAGGGTGGCTGGGGCCAAAACTGAACAAAACAAAAGGATTACCAGGGCCTAAAAAATATCAGGTTCTGAGAAGAGTTTCTAACCTAGGCGTAAGCACTCACAAAGCCAAATACCACACAGCAATATGATGCCTGAGGGTGGAACAAACTCTAAAGGCCATTTAGAGGCCAGGAGGAGCTCATATATATCAACACGGGATGAAAATGAAATGAACACAGGATGAAAATGAAATATAGGAGTCTGTCTGGTGAAAAGGGGTACTATGGAATTCTAAGTCCAGATGATGACTTACCTGTAAAAATGGGCCTTGATGCTAAATCTAAAGCATCTTTCCCATTTTGTTGATGTGGAAAAATGAAAAATAAATTTGTACCCTTCTACCTAAAAATCTTTGATTTATTTTTCGTTTTTTGCTGTTCTCTTCTGCAAGACTTTTGACTTTAAATGCATTCTCACTTGTGTTTGACATGGCTTTTTATTTAAAAACTAGAGGCCCCGTGCATGAAATTAGTGCCTGGGCGGTGGGGGGTGGGGGGAGGTGTTCCTCAGCCCAGCCTGCACCCTCTCCAATCTGGGACCCCTTGGGGGATGTCCGAATGCCTGCAGGATCGGACCTAAACTGGCAGTCGGACATTCCTCTCACAATCCGAGACCGCTGGCTCCTAACTGCTCACCTGTCTGCCTGCCTGATTGCCCCAACCGCTCCTGCCTGCCAGCCTAATCTCCCCCTAACTGCTCCCCTGCCTGCCCAATCGCCCACAACTGCTCTCCCCTGCCACCCCGATTGCCTACAACTGCCCTCCCCGGCTGCAACCCACCTCCTCCACCAGGACCCACCTCCTCTGCACAAGGAGGCGGAGACGCCGAGACTGGCCGTGGGACCCCAGGCCTCATGCATGGAGTGGCCGTTGGACCCTGCCTCCGCTGTGTGCACAGCCATCTTGTGGCGGCCATCTTGTGCCAATGTTGCACGCGAGGGTGCTAGGACCACCTAGGCTTTTATTAGTACAGATGCATCCCATGAGATTATTTAATTCTCTCAGAATTCTATATGGCCCCAATTTTGTCAAACTGTGAAATTGAAAGGGCGAGGGCTATGCCCTCCATCTTACAAGCAAGGGATGTGCGCGCCATAGAGATGACCACATCCTGTGTAACAAGACCCGACTTGCGCCTGGCCAATCGGCAGGGCCCACAGTCAGCTCCCCTCCCCTCACTATTAAAGCCCTGATTTTCTCATGGGTGGCACTCGGTTTCCGGTCGCTGCGTCGACTGGAGGCCCGGGTCGGGTTAGCTAACTCAATAAAGGACCTTCTGCTTTTGCATCGGAGTGGCTCCCTGGCATGGTTTCTTGGGAATCTTGAATTCTGGGCATAACATTTTGGGGGCTCGCCGGGATCCCCAACACCATTGAGGGGACCCCCAGTCCGGAGGGCCTGACTGACCGGGGTAGGTCTTGTTTTGTTTGTGTCGTGTGTTTTGTTTTGTATCTATCCGGTATGAGCTCACTTCTGAAATCTGTAAATGCCTGTAAATGCCTGTAATAATGATCTGAGTGGATGCACGGGATCAACAGGCGGGAGGAGCCGGAGGATGCCTCGATCCTCCATCTGAAGGGGTATAGCTTTGCTTCTGCGGAGTCGGAAGGCCTGTAGGAACCCCCTTAATCTGAGACAGGCAGGAGGAGTCGGGGGGCGACCCGATCCTCCATCTGAAGAGGGGAAATTTTGCTTCTGCGGAGTCGGAAGGTCTGTAGGAACCCCTCAATCTGAGAAAAGGCGGGTCGCTCCTGCTGGTTGGCGCGCAGCCATCGTCTAGCTTTCGGTTTTTGCTTCCATGGAGTTGGAAGGCTGTACTTTTTTGGGCCCTTTAGTTGTTTGTGTTTCCGTTTTATTTTGTGGACTTGCTGGATTAATAATTTCAAGGAGATTGGGGGAGGCTTTAGAGCTCCCTCAGGAATGGGGAAGTTGTTAGGAATTGAATGGATTGTTTAAACTCTAAATGAATGTGGAGGGAGGGGGACTGCTCTCACCCCTCCTTTGTGTGGCGGTCGGACAGCCGCCTGAGTGAGGGTCTGTGGAAACAGGTCACCCCCTCCCCAAGTATTCTAAAATTAAAATCCTTCTTGTAATTGAAAAGCATTTACAAATTTATAAATGCATTCGGGATTTCTGTGCACATGTAAAGGGAAAAGGCCAGTTTAAAAACGAGTGCGCATAGTTTTGAGCTGGACTTGACTTTTTGCTGTGTACAGAATAAAAACCCAAGACTGTTTTGGTCTTAAAAAAGGCGGAGATGAACCTGACAAAGAAATACAGGCAGGTTTCCCAAGGCGATTTAAAGTAGCTTTTGAAATTTCCCGCCCTGAGGCAAGTACCACCAGGAAGTTGATAGTCAAGTTTACATGTGAATAACTATGGTTTTGTTTCTTGACTTCCCCAACAGGAAAATTGTGACCATTTTAGCAGCTATGCCAGGCTTATTGGCTGGAAACTTAAAACTTTTAAGTGCAAATCATCTAAAAGCATTGAAATTTATAATACTGAAATGTTGATCTAAATATGCCTAATATGAGGTCTAAATGATAGAAGTTAATCTGTTAATTGAAAATGCCTTTGCTTATTAATCTGATTGAGAAGAGAGGATTGATTTTGTGACCTCAACTGAAGATTTTTAATACAAAAACCAGTTTAAACTTAATTGATATTCTTTAAAATAATTATAAAGGGTATAAACAGCTAATGAGATTTCTGTTTGTCTACAATATAATGTTGGCCATCTACCTTTTAGGGGTTTTGGTTTGCTCTGTCAGAGAACAGTGTAGACAGCCGCCACTTTGAGCTGCCTGACTTGGCAGCCGCCATGTTGGCCACATGTCCTGCCGCGCCCCTGGGGGCCGCCATCTTGGAACAGCCCCTCCCTCTGACTTAGCCAATCACAAAGGAATGTCTGCTCACTGAGGCAGGATGGGATTTCAGGGTGGAGTTTTAAGGCGGAGTTTTACTGCGGAAATGCGGATGGGGCAGAAAGTGTGCTTGCCTCGTGGATTTATTTAATACTATTTTTAAGAAGATATCCTTAATACTTAATAAATTAGTAATCACGGTCTTAATATAATTTCAGTGGTATGATAGCAGTAGAACCACAGTTATACATAATATCATAGACAAATGAAGAGTAATTGATTCCATGGTCAAGACTAAATCCTATTATGTTGAGAACTGTTTTTAAGTGTTGAAAATGTTTTCCTAAGTTTTACCTATGTTACCCAAGAAAGATTTTTCTTTTTTCTGTGTCTCTTAAAATGTATTGCTAATCACCTAAGAATTAAGGCTAAGAGTTCTAGCTACCTGGAAAGCATGGCCTTGGTGTGATAGGAGAAAAAAAAAGAAATGTTAAGTGAATAATATACCAGTGAGCTGGGACTGGTCACTAATGATGGATTGTGAGAAGGGCTGAACATGGCCTAATTTCTCCTTCCTTGGTGCCCCTGAAACGTCAGATGATCCAATGTGTTTAATCCTCTTGAAGGACATTGAATGGTTCTTTCCTTCCTCTTTAACTTTTAAGGGATTGTATAAATGGATTACTGATGTAGATTATCAAGAATCTCTAAGGGACTTGTCCTGTATCTGGAGGAATGGCTTCTAGATGGTATTCACCATCTCTGGGACTTCCAGAGGGAAGTCGAAACTCGGACTGGCTAAGGGTTTTAGAAAGATAGAAAAGAAGCATTCCTAGACAGTTTTCTACCGCCTCTGTTCAGGGACTTTTGTTTCTGTTTATCTTGACACAACTGAAACTGATTTGTTGGTATTTTGTGGTATAAATGTGGCATGCACCTCAAAGTTCTTAATGGGGAATGTATCTAGTTATCATGTCTATTTAGTCTTGATTTCCTTGTTCAATATGAGTACCGTTTCTATCTGGATGAGACATAGGTCAAGAATCCTGTCCTGGGATGTGGGAAAGGGAGGCCCCCACATCTGTTCCTGTCAGGCCCCCATCAGGGGACTTGGGCAGTGTTCCTGTTACCTGCTCAAGATCCCAAGACTGTATTTGTTTATGTAAGTGTGGAAATATATTCTGTGCTAGGTTGGGATTTTGGAATTCTGGGGTAGGTTTAAAAGATATTTGTGACTTTTCTAGTCTGATTGGGACATTTAAGGGTGGGGCTCACAGTTCCTCAGGGCAGAGATTCCATGGGCCCTTCCCCCTGACTGTGCTGAATTAAATAATACAGGCCAGTGTCATTTAGCTTGCTGGTTAAAGGAAAACAATGGACCTTAGAATCTGTAAAGGTGGGCGGGAATGAAGCTGGTCAAATGTACTGAAAGAGTTGGTACCTGTTGCTGCTAGCAAAGGAGGGGCTGATACCCACTTCTAGCGCACTCCCTTGAAAGAGGCCTGGTTGCTGCTCTGCCACAAAGGGAACTGGTAGAAAGACAAAAAAGCAGAGTGCTGTAACTGATAAACAGGGTTACCTAGAAGCCATCAGGACTTTGAAGTTCTCCAAGAGAGGAGGAATCTGACTCAGAGACTGGTGAGGACTGGGTGGCTTTTCTTTAAAAATCTCTTTCCTTGAGAGGGCTCCAGAGGGTGCACAAGGACATCTGGCCACGCCTCCGCGCCATCTACGGGACCAGCCCAACCCCAACTCCTCATCAGCACAGACCAGGAGATTGGGTCTACATCAGAAGGCACTGCTGGGAGACCCTAGAGCCACGTTGGAAGGGTCCCTACACTGTGGTGCTGAAGACCCCCACCGCTCTCAAGGTAGACGGCGACATGACCTGGGTCCATCCGGAAAGACTTCATCACCAAATGGAGCATCGATCGATCGAGATCAACGCAACCCGCTCAAGCTCGAGCTACGGAGTGCTGGACCTGCCTGATGCCGGTAACATGACTCGCGATCGCCCCCTTCACCAGGAGCCCCCACAATACTGTGTAATACACTTAGATAATGCCTGCATCTTCATGGACATGGCTCCAAAGAGACAAGGACCATTTATAGGATCACATGTTTAGTGGTAGATTTGGCTACCTGAAGCGGCCATGATGCCAATATTATGTTTCATTGTATTGATATGTTATATTAACCTTTGATTATTTTGCAGGTTTGAATGTATGTTGGCTGTCCTGGAAGGGAGCTGTGTGGGGTGACCCCCAAAAGTAAAGGGTGTCTAGCTGCCAAGAGGACAAGTGCTGGGCAGGGAAGGGTGCCCATCAGGTTTTGGTCTCTGTTGAGAGACAGCTAACAGTTGACAGCCTGTAATACTGTCTTGCAGGCCTGAGTCACCATGCCCATGTCAGGGGTAGTAAAGCTGGAAAAAGCCTGTTTAGACTAGAAAGTCTGAGGCATGGACCAACAATTACTGTTTTGTTTTAAATCCATGAAAAGAAATTAGCAAGGAAAGTCAGAAAATCTTAGAGTAAATCAGTATGTTTTTCTCCTTATGTAATTCCTCCGAAATCTGGCAATGCTAAGTAAGTACGTTTCTTTGCATAGATTCAGTAAGACTGGTTCCTAATAATGGTTTTATTGACGGAAAACTTTGACTGGAGTATCATGTTTTGAAGAGCCCTATCTGAGCTCTAAAGCCTTGAAGCCACTAAGAATGCCACGAAGAAAGCCTGGTATCCTGCCTGGGAGCCCTGAAGACAGCTGGCGCTGGAGCGTCAGGCCCATGACCTACCATCACTGGCGGTTGGTAAGAGTAGAAGGGGAGCAGTAAAGATGCCTCTGCATCCCTGCGGAACCCCCACACACTCTGGGCCACAACGAGTAGGAGGGCTACTGAGATGGGCCTTAAAACCTGGAGCGTGGGCTCAGGTGGAGTTGCTACAGGTGAGAGATTCACCTAACTCAGCAGATACTGCAGGCAGGCCTGATGGCAGCTGGATGGCTTGGCTTCCTGGCCCTACGGGGCACATTAAGGTTCAACCATGAAATTCCAGCAAAGGTAGTCAGTTACCATTCTTGTTGTGTTTATGCAAACATCAGGACAGTAAATAAATTAATCTTGATTTGGCTTTTTAATAGCCATGGAGGAATTTTAAGAAGAAAAATCCTATTTCAATAGAAGTTGTTAAAGCTAAAATGGTTTCTTTCCCTTCCACCGGACCATTTGTTAAGTGTATAAAATAGTTCAGTTGATAGTTCTGTGTGCTCACTACGGGCCCCTAGCGACGGTGAAATAAAAGTGCAGTCCGTCTCATGATTGAGCCGGAAGTTCCAAGACAAGGGGGGAATGAAAGGGCGAGGGCTATGCCCTCCATCTTACAAGCAAGGGATTTGCGCGCCATAGAGATGACCACATCCTGTGTAACAAGACCCGACTTGCGCCTGGCCAATCGGCAGGGCCCACAGTCAGCTCCCCTCCCCTCACTATTAAAGCCCTGATTTTCTCATGGGTGGCACTCGATTTCCGGTCGCTGCATCGACTGGAGGCCCAGGTCGGGTTAGCTAACTCAATAAAGGACCTTCTGCTTTTGCATTGGACTGGCTCCCTGGCGTGTTTTCTTGGGGATCTTGCTTGAATTCTGGGCATAACAAAATTACATGTCCATCGATAATATTGTAGTGTATGCAGAACACCTTGTTATTTCCATGGGAAATTGATTTTTTTTTTCTCCTTCTAGAATTTTTGAGACTATTGTATGGATTCTCATTGGTAAATTTAAACATCTAATAAAATACTTATTTGTGCTATTAAAACAGGAATTTTAGGGGGCATAGGCAGGTTTAGGGAATTTTTAGAATTTGGGTCCATGGAAAAAACATAGGGCTACAGACTGGGAGAAGGTATATTTCCATAACACAAGGAAGCCAGGTGCAGAAAGGGGAGCAGCAACAGTTGCATTTGCATAAGACAAGGAAGCAGCAACAGGTATATCTCCATAAGATAAGGGAGCTGGAAGTAGCCAGGAAAGATCTGTATTTACAAAGTAAAGAAGAAGGAAGAAAGCCCAGAAGGAATAGGAGGACAATGAGGGAGGAGGGCCTCAGGAGTCACTACAATAACTAATTCAAAAGGGAATATTGACCAACCAGAGGGGACATCAGGTCACAGGAACTACAGCCTTTAGAAACCATGAAAACAGGAAGTTGGTGGGACCCTTTCCCCCTCTCCACGTGGGAGTCTATTCTGTAGAACTCTTTCCCTCTCCCCACGTGGGAGTCTGTACTTGTTCTTCAATAAAGCTCCACTTTTGCTATACAGTCTTCTGTCTGTGGATTCATTCTTTGACTCTGGTGGACAAAGAATCCATGTTCCAGTCCAAAAATTCCATATCACTATTTTCTTTAAATGTTTTTAAAAATATAGTAACAGCCCTAACAGGTTTGGCTCAGGGGCTAGAGCATCGGACTGCGGACTGAAAGGTCCCAGGTTCGATTCCAGTCAAGGGCATGTACCTTGGTTGAGGACACATCCCCAGTAAGAGGTGTGTAGGAGGCAGCTGATGGATGTTTCTCTTTCATCGATGTTTCTAACACTCTATCCCTCTCCCTTCCTCTCTGTAAAAAATCAATAACATATATTTTAAAAAATATATATAGTAACAGATCATTCCCTGAATTCACTCTAGTGATTACAGAAAATATATTGCTACCTTTAACAGCAGCATGGAAATGCAATACAGCTAGTAAGTGTGTTAGTGTGTTGTTATTTTATTGCTCAAAAGACCAGTTTAACTTAATTTTGGGCTCTTTATTCACCTAATGTGCTTCCACATGTTGCAAAGATCCTTGATCAAAATGCTTCGAAGCTGACTCCTCCTCAGACTGCATTTTCAGAATGAAGTCCCACCCTCCCTTTAATTTAAGCTCTACCTCAAAAGTCCTTATTTCTTGATCTTTCATTAACTTTTCCAGAATGGTAGTAACTATGGCCCAAGATAAGCAAATCCTTTCAGGAAAAATGTCACCTTAAGAAATGTATTCATGCCCATAGCTCCCAATAGAACATTGATTTCAGAATAGGAGTGGAACCTGAGGCTACTCTATCTTATGTACCAAAGAATAAAAGAGTATCTTTGTTGTTTAAGCTGGGCCAAGGCTTGTCCATTTCCTATTTATCTCTTCTACAGTTTAAAACAGAAACCACATTTTTAACTCATTTGGCCATTTCTCCCCATATCTTCTTATCTCCTAAGCATAATAAAGAGTAATAGAAAAAAATGCATCCATAAGACCAGATAAAAGACAGATTGCTATAATTTAGAATCTAAATCTATGGAGAAGGAAAAATAAAACTTTTTTCTCTCTCAAAATATCAGCAATGTGTTTTGAAATGTAGCAACAGCTAATGCATACATTTTATAATTCATATTGCTAAAGCTCTCCATTTCTAAGTCCAAAAACTCACAATTTTCTTCAGTAATGATGATTCATTGCTTTGTCTTACTTTAAAAATGCTATTTTAAAGATAAGCTTATTGTATACAACTATCTTTTTAGAAAATCAAATGCAGTCACGCGCCACTTCATGATGGGGATTCATTCTTAGAAATGCATGGTTTGAGGGTTTTGTGATACAAACATCATAGGGGTGTATTTACACAATGCTAGATGTTACAGCCCACTTCACACCTAGGCTACATGGTGTAGCCCATTGCCCCTAAACTACAAGCCCGTTGCTATACGAAACAACACAAGATTACATCAAGCACAAGAGAAATGGTGCAATCAAGAGACAGGTTAAACAGTTGTATGAGGCTGCTGCCTGCATCACGCAACACCCTATTGTACAGTGAACATTTTTGCACAGGGGGATAGCCCGCCTTGGCACAGTCCAAACCTTTCCTGTGTGGGCAAACTCCAGGCTCTCCATCACCTCGGACAAATTTCAAGGAAGAGTTACTGTGAGAACAAAGCAAGTTTTACTCAGGTAGAAAAAGAGAAAGAGGCCATGGCGCAGGCACTGCTGTGAAAAAAGCAAAAAGTATGCATCCCCGAGTAGACGGGAAACACCTCACGAATGAGTTATGCAGATGGTCAGTTTATTTGGGGGGATTTTTTAAAAAATACATTTTTATCGATTTCAGAGAGAAAGGGAGAGAGACAGAGAGAGAGAGAAACCTAAATGATGAGAGAGAATCATTGATTGGCTGCCTCCTGCAAGCTCCCCAATGGAGATGAAGCCCATAACCCAGGCATGTGCCCTTGACCAGAATCAAACCATGACTCCTGGTTCATGGGTCGATGCTCAACCACTGAGCCATGCCGGCTGGGCTATTTTTGGGAGTTTTATGGCTTCAAACATTGTGGCCCCAAATGCTGAGTCTGCCTTCTTGTTGGGAGGGGACCTGTGTCATGGCCTTTGTTCCCCTGGGCCTGCCTTTAACTTATGGTGTCAATTTTCCTTATAATGGTTGTATAATGAGCTTTGGAGTTATTCTCTGATCAATTTTTCCTCAGTCTTAGATTAGGCTGTATCTAAGCGTTTTCTGTTATCTACCTTCCTGACCGTGTTGATTTAAATCATCTGCTCTTTGGCATCTTCAGTTAGGGAGGATAGGGTCTTGTGATTTATTAGTTGGCTGTTAATTGCTCAGCCGTTCCAGCTGTTTGCTGAACCATTTGTTTGTTTCCTCATTCCACCTGCCGGGGAATTTTCCTCAGAAAGGGCACATTCTAAAAATAACAATAAAAAGTATATATACATATACCAGTACATAGTTATGTAGTATCATTATCAAGTATTGTGCACTATACATAATTGCATGTGCTCGACTTGTGTACAACTGGCAGCGAAGTTGGTTCGTTTACACCTGGGTCACCACAAACAGGTGAGTAAGGCATTGCACTATGACTATGACATTACGGTGGCCACAATGTCACTAGGCAATAGGAATTTTTCAGAGACATTATAATCTATGGAACCACTGTCAGATATGGGTCCATGCTTGACTGAAGCCTTATGTGATACCTTTTCAGTTTTCTGTTCTCAATTAGTAGCATTTGGTTTCTCTCTATTAAGAGGTCCTAAACTTTCATAATGATGTGCTTTCATGAGAGTCTATCTACTTTCATTGTATGCATGCTCTTAGAAGTTAGCTAAGCTGTTTGGCATCCATGGGTTTTGGGCAAGTGATCTGTGGGGACCTTAAAGGGACACAAGTTCCCTCATGCAAGCATGTGTATTAGAGAGCTGCCTGCAGTCACAACCAAATGTAAGTTCCTGATATGACTTCTCCAAAAGCCCTTTCTATCAACGGTCTCCCCAGCCTTCCTATGCCTCTATGGCAGGGGTCCTCAAACTTTTTAAACAGGGGGCCAGTTCACTGTCCCTCAGACGGTTGGAGGGCCGGACTATAGTTTAAAAAAAAAAACTATGAATAAATTCCTATGCACACTGCACATATCTTATTTTGAAGAAAAAAAAAAACAAAACGGGAACAAATACAATATTTGTATTTGCATGTGGCCCGCGGGCTGTAGTTTGAGGACCCCTGCCTATGGCTTATGTGCCCCTTAGATAAACCCCTGTGGGGCTTACAAAACCCCAGTCTTTTTGTTTAAATTGATGAGTTTGGCCCCTGGCTGGGAATCCCAAAGCACTCTACACATACACCCTGAGTCACACGCTCCAAGTCCTATGTCTAGTCATACCTATGTGTGCCTATATATGTGAGCATAATGTTCCTAATATATGTATAGACTTATCTTATTCTAATATCCTTTTAATATTTACCGGTGCATTCACTCAATAAAAAGGGAGGAAATGCATCATCAAGCATGGTGGTTGATTTTGTGTGTGTCAATGAGAGTAGGCCACGATACCCACATTTGAGTCAAAGGCCTATCTAGATGCCACCATCAAGGTATTTCTTAGACAAAATTAACATTTAAATCAGTAGACTTTGAGTAAAACAAATCACTCACCATAATATGACTGGGTCTCTCCAATCACTTAAAGACCATAAGAGAAACAAACAAACAAACAAACAAACAATAAAAAACAAAACTGAGGCCCCTGAGTGATAAGGAATTCTGTCTCCTGACTATTGTAGGATTCGAACTGCTAACAACAACTCTTCTCTGGGTCCCCAGCCTGCTGTTCTGCCTTGCAGATGACAGACATCAGCCTCCACAAGTGTGCGAGCCGATTTATTAAAATAAATCTCTGGCCGTCTCTCTGTGTCTCTTTAGGTCTAGTTCTCCCTGTCTCTCTGTCTCTTTCTATACATATAATGTGTACATATGGCGCACACATAAATACACAAAGCCTGATCATTATTGGCTTTGTTTCTCTGGAGAACCCTAATACACCGAGCTTTCTTGTTTTCAGGGAGTTCAGGATTATTCTGTTCTATTTTCAAAAGTAGTAATATTGAAGTGAATACTTTTGATTCTTTCATTGACTTCATAATTTACCTCTCACCCTCATAAGGCGATATTACGCTTTACTTAATAGGAGCAAACAGAGAGATCTCAACATCCATTTGGCCAAGTCCATCAGAGAACAGAGAGCCACTTCTCTTATAAATAGTAAGGGTTCAGCATCTGTATCTTTGGTGCATCTCTAACAGCAACTGGGTTTATGTAGCATGACTCAATACTTGATGTGGGAGTTAGGGTACCTCTGAACAGGTGGACACTAAATTTAGACTTAGGCTTTTGGGGATAATGATGGCCAGAATAACATTCCATTTTACAAAATGAGTCTCAAGCAATGTTCTCCAGTACCAGTCAGATGTTGAAGATGATATTCTCTCTAGTACTCATATAGTTTCTATTTTCCATTTCTTAGTTGGTTAGAAATTGGTAGAAAGCTATTAAGTGTTCCTGACCTCCCAATAAAAATTACCATATCATTAAACATAGGACAGATATTTGGGTTTGAAGCATTGTGTGGAGAGGATAAGGCTCTTTGGTATATGGTGGCTGCAACATATTGAATAGTACTTACAGTGAAAAAATAGAGTTGTTGTTTTTTTTTAAAATTTATTTAGGCCTCTCATCAACATTATTGGACATAGATGAGTGAAAATTTTTAAAATAATTTTAATGGTAGGTTTATGAGTTGGATTAATAGTCAGTGATATATAAAGATGAATGTTATTTTGTCATTGAAACCTGAATATCAAAGTAAATTCTTCTTCATCTATTTAAATATTATGAGGGACAAATTATCTCAGTAGTTGTGTCTAGGCTTCGATTCCTACATATCTAACCTCAATTCTAACTTTGGTCATGGCAAGGTATTTATGGTCCAACATATTGATAATCAAGATTATGATGCATTTTATAAAGCACTAAAATGGACAAGCGCATTCATACAAGAATTTTAGCATGCAAGATAACCAAGGTGAAGGAAATTTGAATGGGATTTTCATAATCCAATGAGCTATATATTGGTAAAGCAAGCCTGTACTCAGTAAAGAATACCTGTAATTCTGTGCTTGAGATGTCTTGGTAATGGGATCCAGGTTGGCATGGAAACAGTGCAAAGTGTTAAGCAACAAATAGAAAAAACTAAAGTATGTTTGAAGTGAACATTAAAATATATGTGTCTCAGGAGATGGTATTAGCATTAAAAAGAGCAACAATTGAATCTGCCAAGTATATTAAAAAGAGAGGGACTTACTCAAAAGGAGTCTTGAAGTATTAGAGTGCAAACTAATCATACATGAAAAGACTCAGAGTAATAAAGCCAAAAGATAATTTACCTTAAATAAGTAATTAAATATTTTAAGTATTGATGAAGAACAAGATACCTTATGAATTATAGAAATACTAGAGGCCCGGTGCACAAAAATTTGTGCACTCGGGGGGGGGGATCCCTCAGCCAGGCCTGTGCCCTCTCGCAGTCTGGGACCCCTCAAGAGATAACGACCTGCTGGCTTAGGCCTGCTCCCGGGTGGCAGAGGGCAAGCCCAATCCCTAGGTGCAGCCCCTGGTCGGGCTCAGAGCAGGGCCGATTGGGGAGTTGAGGCGCCGCCCTGTCATGCACAGAGTAGGGCAGATTGGGAGGTTGTGATGCCACCCTCAGTCACGCTCAGGGTAGGGCCGATTGGGGGGTTGGGGCATCTTCCCTTGTCACACTCAAGGCAGGGTCGATGGGGAGGTTGAGGCGCCACCCTCGGTCACGCACAGAGCAGGGCCAATCAGGGGGTTGGGGCACCGCCCTCTATCACCCACAGAGCAGGGCCGATCAGGGGGTTGGGGCGCCGCCACTCTCACACTCAGGGCAGGGCCGATGGGAAGGTTATGGCTCTACCCCATCACACACAGAGCAGGGCCCGTGGGGGGGGCGGTTGGGGAGCTCCCCCCTATAAGGCACAGAGCAGGGCTGCTCAGGGGGTTGGGGCCCCACCCCCTGTCACACACAGAGCTGCAGGGCGATCAGGGGGTTTGGGCGCTGCCCCCATGTCACGCTGATCCCGGTGCCGGGAGGCATATTACCCTTTTACTATATAGGGTAGAGGCCTGGTGCACGGGTGGGGCTGGCTCGTTTGCCCTGAAGGGTGTCCTGGATCAGGGTGGGGGTCCCCACTGGGGTGCCTGGCCAGTCTGGGTGAGGGGCTGAGGGCTGTTTTCAGGCTGGGAGTGACTGAAGTTCCCAATCGCTCCTTTTTTTCTTTTTTTTATTCTGGGCCAGCTTTAGCTTGAGGCTTTGCTCCAGCTCTTAGGCCTCCGCGCGGCTGAAAGTAGGTTTCTGGCCTTTGCTTACAATGCTGTGAATCTTCTGGCTGAAGTCTGGCGGTATTTGTTACAATGTTTCTTAAACTGCCCGCTCAGAGGCCTGCCGCCGCAGGCGGGGAATGTTGGTTTCCTCCAATGATCTTCCGTCACTGAGGCAACCAAGCCTCATGTTAGTTTCAAGCTGCCTGGCTGCTGGCTGCCATCTTGGCTGACAGTTAATTTGCATATCTCACTGATTAGCCAATGAAAAGGGTAACGGTCGTACGCCAATTACCATGTTTCTCTTTTATTAGTGTAGATATATAGGATCCTGAAGAATGAATGAGGCCCAGACAGACCTCAAAAAGTAAAAGACTAGTTATATTGAAATATGGTAGCAATCATCTCAGGTAGAAACTATAGTTTAACTTTAACCCTGTTGTTTGGCTTCTGTACTTATTTGCTTTGTTTAACAATAGAAAAGTTATTTTGATTTTCTGAATTATATAAATCACCCCATTGGATTGAATACCCTATTGATTGTACTGTGACTATCCCATTGGTTGTGGTCATACTGGTCTTAGCACATTTTCCTTTACCTGGGAAGAACAGCACAATTATCCCAAGGTCAGAGGGCTCCAGTTAATGTGTCCCTGTTGACTCAGTGATCTGGAGACCCAAAAACTGTGACTTAGATAACATGCCACTTCTGCTTCTGTAAACTGCTTTTTTTCGAACCAGGTTCCTCATTCCAAACCCTGGGATGTAATCAATACCTTTGTGACCTTTGCCTATATAAATCTGGTATTGCGGCCATCTTATCACTATGAGATTTGGGAGAAGAGCAAAATGGCCCCTCATAGTCCCGGATTGCAATAAATGTGACTCTTTAATTCGACTTCTTGGGGCGTCCTTCTGTGATTCGCGGGGTACATTACAACAATATTATTGTTATTGTTTATTTTTTTTAAAGTAAGTAGAGTGATTTATAGAGAGAAACTCTGATCTATGAAATTGTTAAGAGTTTACAGATAGAGAGGCAATAATAAAAAGATAATAGACAATTTCCATGGAATTAATGGAATAGCTGCAAAAAATATTAGATATCGAAAGAAAATATTTTCAGTGAATTGTGATGTAGCAATTATTATATATGGGAAACATTTATAAAATACATCCTGGAAGAGAAGTGTTATGGGATAGTGAGAAGCTAGGAGAATTCCAGGGAAGGAGGAATAGGGTAACTGAGACAGAAAAAATTGAACAGGGCCAGGCAGTCTGGGCAGCTTAGAGCTAGCTTGCAAATAACAAGCCCTTGTCTTCCCCAAGGACAACTGAAATCAAATGGTTAATACTCCCCTCCTCAATAAGAATGAAGGCAAGGAGAGGGAAGAAGGGAGACACTTATCTCAAAGACATCAGCTATTTGGGGGAAGGAGGAGGGAAGTGGGAGTGTTCATTTCACTGTTTAAATAGAGAAGCCAGCAGCCTCAGGGCTTGTTAAAGAAAAAATTGCCAAAAGCTTCTCATGAATTCTGGGAAAGCCTTGACAAAGGAAAAGGGGAAGGTTGAGAGTTAAACTGTACCAACATACCCTGCAGAGGGATTTTGAAACCTATAGACAAAAGGGTATGTAATCCTTCGAGCCACCACCACACTCACTTCTCGGGCTAGCTGAGAAGCCCATCTGTGCACTAGGCCTGATTTAGTTTAATAGATTTGCTTGCCTTGCTTTTAAAATACACTTACTTATTTTATCTTTGAGTAAATTGGCTTTACTACGATGCAATCATCAGGAGTCACTTGTTTGAATTCCCTCCTACCAGACCCAATAAGAACCCAGGAAGGGACAGCCCTCTCCCTCTGATGCAGGGGGTGGTCTGATAACACCTTTTCTGGTGTTTCAGGGGTGCCTGTAACAGAAGGAAATGAAAGAAAAGTAGACAGCATACTATTTATTAGAGGCGGAGCCAAGAATAGAAAACAGGCCTTTGCCTCTTTGGTGAATTCTCTGTTCCATTTTATGAGATTCTTAATGCAATATAACAAAAATATCTTAAGCACTTTTTAAAATGCTCATTACCATTTTAATTACTATAAGAATGTTGCAAAAGAAAATTGGATTTAATTCAACTGGAAAGAGAAAGGAGGAAAATATAGTTTAAGTAAAAACAATGTTTTTTGTGGGTAATCAGAGAGGATTTTACAGCTGCACACATGGTCACCATTCGAGGGTTTGAAGAACAATCTCTATAACTCATACATTTCTCAAAACCTGTATTCCCTCTAGCAACCAATAAGTAAATTTCAAAATCATATGTCAACATAAATAAGAAGTAAAGGCTAATTTCCCCATGAAGCATCTCTTGCCAAAAAGGTAGGACATGGCTCTAGCTGGTTTGGCTCACTGGATAGAGCGTCAGCCTGGGGACTCAGGGGTCCCAGGTTCGATTCCGGTCAAGGGCATGTACCTTGGTTGCAGGCACATTCCCAGTAGGGGGTGTTCAGGAGGCAGCTGGTCGATGTTTCTCTCTCATCGATGTTTCTAACTCTCCCTTCCTCTCTGTAAAAAATCAATAAAATATATATATTTTTTTAAAAAAAGGTAGGACATGGAGGATATATTAAAAAAACAACAGTACACAACACTTTCTACAAAATACACCATTGTTAGTCAACAGCATTTGCCCTAATGTGCTAGGTGGAGGAAATAAAACATGAGAAACTTACTGAATGTGTTGGGGGGAGGGACTGTGGGATGGAAGGGATTGTGTTAGGGTTAGGGACCGTAGAAGAAAAATTGCTAGATTGTCTTAGAAAAACAATGTGTTATGATTAAACCCAGCCAGGTATGACTCCGTTTACCTCCCCTTTGTGCTCATGAACTTTTTGTGAACTTCTAAGGAACAGCTAATGAAATGCTTTTTTTTTGTTTGTTTGTTTTGTTTTTAACACTGTGTGTAACACTGCTTTGCTATAAAGGATCGGGCTGCACCCTTGGTCTCTACCACATGCTGTGAGGCTCCCAGAGGAGGAGGGATGTGTTGTGGTCAGCTGGCCAGCTTAATAAAGGCTCTTAAATTTAAATTCTGAGTCGGTGGTCTATCTCGCTGAGCTAACCCATAACACTAATAAAAATCTATAGTGTTCATTCTCAAGCACAATTACACTCCACACTGAAGATTTAATTCTAAAATAAAATGATTCAGTGACCTCAAGCTTTTCTTTAATGCAAACACAATTAACTCACATAATAATCAAAGGAATTACTATATATGTATGATGCTGGAAGACAGAGAACTACTAAGTGCTGTTTCTTACCCTGAAAGAAGTTATGTTAGAGACTTTCAGACATTCAGGCTCAGTAACCAATTTTAATTTTGCGTTCAAGATTTTCTTGGGCTCACAGATAAAGCCTTTGTAGGTATTTATACAAACATGGGGGATTTTGTCTTCCAAATTTGCCATGGAAGCTTGCTTTTTTTTAATGTGATTTTACTAGGCACTGGTATAAGAAACACGTGTTATCCTGGAAAGAGGCATTTTACTTACCAATATTAACAACTTAACCAAAAGTTTACAAACTTTCAGTGCAGGCAAAGGCTTAATGTTTAAGGGAGGGAGTATCCTCACCTTCATCGACTAGATGGTATAATATCTACCAGTTTATTAGAGTCATGGTCCATTTTGATGAAGGAAGTAAAAGTGACTCTGAGGACTGAACTCAAAGCTGGAAGAATGGAAGCATTTATACCTGCAGCTGTGCTGTGTTGTTACAAATAGCTTCTGGGAAAACACTCTGACATTTTCCCTGAAATGATTAGCCTATTATCCTCCTAGAATGGGCTGGAGGCCCCCAAACAGCACGCTTCTGCTTGCCTTAGGATCTATAGTTCAAGCTGGAGCATTGTAAAGGTTGTTATGTTACACACTGCCTCTAGCCAGATTCTAATTTTCCACTTCGAAGCTGTGGAGTAAAAGGTGTCACTGTTAATTGCTTCTTAAGTTAGTCTTTAAAGTGTAGGATGAGGTGTTTAAAAAGAAATAAAAATATTTAATCTTTAATGCAAATAATACAAATTGCAATCACAGGTTACATAATGATAAATGAAAAAATGATGCACTTTTATCTTTATTTGTAAACTAGCAGGATGTGAAAATGCAGAACCATTATTTTGGAAGAGTAACATTATGTTAATTTTTGTAAATGAAGAGAAAAAGCACTTTGAGGTAATTTCTAGGGGTAAATTTAGCCTTACATTTTTTTTCTCCTCTAAAATATTCTTGTCCTCTTTTTCTTTGAGTCATAAAAATATCTAACATAAGATTTATCTCTGTATCTCTTTCATAAAAACTCTTACTGCTTGATTGAAAGTGTATTCTTTCTCTTCAAAATTTATATAAATAGAACCACTCTTTCACTTCATTGTTTTTTAACTGTAATAGACATTCTATATTATACTCACATATATATACTTACATATACATATACATATACTTATACATATACATATACTTATATATGTGTTCTTACATATGTGTTAACGTAAAAAAACATTGAAACCTGTAAAGAATTTTTGTGAGTTTATTTAAGCGAAACTGTCAACATATGCCGGGAAGCAGAACCTCAACGAATTGAGATAGTACTCCAGAGAATGGCTGGGTTACATTTGTATTTATACATTTCAATCAAAAGGAGGAACATAGGTGGGTTACATGAAATTCATTGGTGATAGATTAAGGAGGAGGGATAAGCAAAGCAGGGGAACTCCTGGGATTGGATAAAAAGCAAAATGATGGCCCTGGCTGGCTTGGCTCAGTGGATAGAGCATCGGCCTGTGGACTGAAGGGTCTCGGGTTAGATTCCAGTCAAGGGCATGTGCCTTAGTTGCGGGCACATGCCCAGTGGGGAATGTACAGGAGGTGGCTGATCGATGTTTCTCTCTCGTCGATGTTTCTAACTCTCTGTCCCTCTCCCTTCCTCTCTGTAAAGAATCAATGGAATATATTAAAAAAAAAAAAAAGCAAAATGATGGACACATACTTAGGTGGGTGTCGGAACAATTAACATGATGATGAAGGAATTTGTGGTATCTGTCCTGGGACCCAGCACACCTGGTTGTGCCTCAGGGGCTCCAGATAAAGGGAAGTCACAAGTTACCTAGACATTTCAAGGGTATGTCATCATAGATGCAAAAAGACAGATAGGCTCAGTTAAGGCAAAGGTTGACCTTGTCAGTGAAGATACTGGCCTAGGACTGCCCACCATAACTGCTTTAGTTAAAGTTTAATTTGAGACCATCCTTTGTGGTTGCAGGCCTCCCCTGAGCCTGTCAGGTCAGCATGTGGCCACTTTCGTCCACATATGTATACATACATATAAACAAGGGGTTGACAAGCAAACATAGGAGTTATCCATATGTAAAATGATACAGTAATTGACAAATAATAATGCAGGAATAAAACTATGTTTCACGTACTCACAACTGTAAACCTACTTTTGCTTCACCCTGTTTATATATATGGGTTTATCCTGGTGAACAAGCTTACTATCAGTCAACTGTACATTATGATTGCTTTAAAAGACATATAAATCATTTAATTCTAGGGAGCATTAATTCAAGTGTAAATCATGATGGGAGCATGAGTTATACTGCATTGCACATAGCCTATATTTGTTTATATTTAAATCAGAAATTGATTAAAAACCATTTCTAAATAATTAATATCAACTGTGCTACCAGTTTATATTCTATTCCCTTTTCATGATAATTTTAGCAGTTAGGACACTAGGCTGCAAGTAATAAAATATTTTATTAAAAGTGAATTATAGCCGAAACCGGCTTGGCTCAGTGGATAGAGCGTCGGCCTGCGGACTGAAAGGTCCCAGGTTCGATTCCGGTCAAGGGCATGTACCTGGGTTGCGGGCACATCCCCAGGGGGGGAGGGTGTCCAGGAGGCAGCTGATCGATGTTTCTCTCTCATTGATGTTTCTAACTCTCTATCTCTCTCCCTTCCTCTCTGTAAAAAATCAATAAAATATATTTAAAAAAAAAAAAGTGAATTATACCCCTGGCCTATGTTGTTCAGTGGTTAGAGCTTAGGCTCAGGCACTTCCCATTCAAGGGCACATATCTGGGTTGCAGCTTTGATCCCCAGTCCTGGTTGAGGTTCAGGAGACAACCAATGATGGGTCTCTCTTGAATTGATGTCTCTCTCTTTTTCTCTCTCCCTCCCTTCTACTCTCTCTAAAAATCAATGGGAAAAGTATCCTCAGGTGAGGATTAACAACAAAAATAAATAAATTATTATTTCACTTTGCTGTCTGTTTTCAAAGTATTTGTTTTTCCCACATCACCATTTCACCTTCCATCGTGTTAATCTTAACACCAAATCTAGATAAGAATAAATGTGTGTAGTATTTAGGATGGGCAAAGCAAAATTGAAGACCTTCTATCCATCTTTAAAACTTTCATTCAAGAGAGTAAAATCCAGGCTATTTCTTTGATTCTGTCATCAGTAGAAGGTGTTCCAGTGGATACAGTTACAGATTTAGAGAATCAGATTTTAAGACACATTCTACGAATACATAGACATTTCCATCCACGAAACAAACTGTTTTAGTAGCCAGGAAATTCAACGTAACTGTGTGTGTGTTTTTTCAAATAATTTTAAATAAAAACCCTATGCTGAGTAATCTCACCCTAGAGTACCTTTACCTCTTCTATTTTAATGACCACAGATCCTATGGCCATGGCGACACTGGATTTTAGCATGATTCCCATGCTTAAAATCAAACCCTGATGCCCTTCCCTCTTATTTTTACACTTTACTCAGTTCCCAGGCCTCTCAGTCTTCCAGTGCTTTGACCCACAATTTAATTTAAAACAGTTTCTTTACATGCGTTACCTTTCCTATGTAATCTGTACAGTAATGCCCAACAATTCAAAAATTCTATTGCCAGCCCTCCCCAATTTACTTCTACTTGTTTTTCAATATAAAGGTCTGGAAAATGTCAATATATATTTAGTCTCAGAACTAAATATTTATATTTAACAGAAAATCAATTCCTTCATCGTAGAAACCATCCACCATATATAATATAATATATGAATCAGTTCCTGAACAGTGCTGAAAAAAATCATTTAACAATGTAGAATGATTCATTTTCAACTATTAAAAAATGTCTAGCAATTCTTTTACATCTCAACTAAGTGTTTCACTGCTTAAAAAAGCTACAGAGAAAATGAGAAAGGGGAATATAGAAGATGGTGTATAGATAGGCAGACGGATAGATAATGATAGTTAAAAGCATGGGCTTTAGAGTCAGGTTTCCTGGTTTTAAATCTGTGTACTGTAATATTATAATTTTGAGCCAATTATTTACTTCTGTACATCCTGGTTTACTTGCCTATAAATTGGGAATTAATAATACCTACTTCAGGGAATGAAATAAGTGTTTAGAAAAAATGTGGCACATGGCAAGGACTCTGTGAGTGTCAACTCATATTTTTGACATTTTCCAGATCTTTATATTGAAAATGTATATTGTTGATGTATTGAGTACTGCTGTATTCTTTTGGTAATAGTACTCTCTTTCATGCAGTGAGATAAAACAATGGAAACCACAGTAACTGCTTTTCTAATCCACAGGCTATGTCATTGTTATTCCATAGGATACTTGGAATATTTGTTATAACAAATACAGTTTCAACTTCTAAAACAATAGTCCGAAGGACTGGGCCTTAAACAAAAACAGGCGACAATTCCTTTTTTTTTAATTTAATTTTTCTATTGATTTCAGAGAAAGAGAGGGGGAGAGAAATAGAAACAATGATGAGAATCATTGATTGACTGCCTCCTACATGCCCCCTACTGGGGATGGAGCCTGCAATCCAGACTTGTGCCCTGACTGAGAATCAAACCTTGACCTCCTGGTTCATCGGTGGACACTCAACCACTGAGCCACTGTGACTAAGCAACAGAAAACATTTCTTAATCATAAAAGATCAAGATGTGGAGTTTAGGATTGCTCTGATGCTTCCATTGTGTTGTTGTCTGGGACTCTTTTTTACTTTTAAGTTCTGAGACTTTTCCATCTTAGATTCTAAAAGATCTGCTTCAGCTTCTGTTATCTCATCTTGTTCATTTTCAGTTCCTTACTGTTTCTGTATGTACAGAGATAATATAACCTCTTTGAAAGTAATCCTTCAATTCTTTGCACTCTCTTGATATTGACAGTCCTATTTGTACCTAGCCTTACTACCTTCTATTCAGTCTCAATGATGAGGAGTGTTATTTCCCTTGTGAAAAATTGTTTTTCCACTTGTCTTCTGAAGGGCCATATTTTTTCCTCCTTATTGATCCTTTTTACCTTCAAAGGACACATTTCTTGGTTCTTCCCCATTACCAAATAGAAGGGTTTCTATTTCTCCCCTTTGTTTCTAGCTACCACTGCTTCAATGGCTCATGTCTCCTTCTCTACCATTCTTCTTGAATTAGAGCAATATATTCTTACTCTGTATCTTCTCAACTCACAGTCACTTCATGACTCACTGCTGTCTCCATCACATTAAAAATTTTCTCCTCAGGAAACTCAACAAAGACTCTATAAAAATATGCTTTAAAAAAATTCCAGGCCCCTGTTGCTCAATGGTTGAGCATCAACCCATGAACTGGAATGTCACAGCTGATTCCCAGTCAGGGCACATGCCTGAGTTGCAGGCTCTATCTCCAGTAGAGTGCATGCAAGAGGCAGCCAATCAATGATTCTCATCACTGATGTTTCTCTTTCTCTGCCCCTCTCCCTCTCTCTGAAGCCAATAAAAACATATTTGTTTAAAAAAGAAACTCATCACAGACTCTAAAAATTTAAAACTCAACCCTATTTGGATTGCTTACTGTTTTATTGCTTTTCTTTTTAGTCCAGTGTCCCCAATTTTGAAACTTTTACTTGGTTCAGACAGAACTTTTTGTTTTCTAACCCTTACCCTCTGCATTACTTTTCCTCTTGAGCTCTATGTCTTCCTCTGCTCATACATTAAAAGGTAATGTTTACTATATTCAAACTTATGACTTTTTCTCAAGGCTTAGTCATGTTCTCTAACTAAATACCAAGATCAACAGAATATAACCCCTTTTTTAGTCCTGTAGAAAATGCCTACAAGAGATTATGTAATAAACATTTTCTTAGTGAATGAATAAATGGATAAATCAGTCAATTGTAAGGAAGAGATTGCATTTATGAAATAGGGAGTAATATTATATCAAAGTTCTTCAGATTCTTACGCAAATCAGACAAGTATGTTACATGAGAAAACTGAACCCAATGGAGAGCAATAAAAATCATTTGCAACTGAAGTAAACTGGGTTGCTCACACCCAAAGGGACATCTCTAATGAGCATCAAAAAGGATTATTTCTCATGTGGAATATTACTATATTCATATGCTCTTACTTTTAATTAATTTTCAAAAGAAGTCAAAAATTCAAAATGGTAATGTAAACACCCACAATATTCAAAACATAGTTCAGGCTAAAAAACATGCTTTCTAGACAAGGGAAGTCTATGGATGACCACATTTCAACCTATAATCTAGAGAATATTAAAGTGTATCTCAACACTAAATTGTATACAATTATTAAAGAGAATAAACAAATTTTAAAATCTAAACTTGGATTTTTAATTGAATTAAATAAGTTGGATATATTGTAGCCTATCTAGGCAGATATATCAATAGGTTGATGTTCTTAGTGGTCATAGATAAATATAGACAGGTAAAAAGACAGATTTTCCTCTCTATATTTATTACAGAACTACTGCACTTAAGAATAAATTTATTGCTTTAAGGAGTGTGCAAGGAGCAGTCACTATGATTAGTTTCCTAAATTTAAGGCAACTATTGTATACTAGGTATACACAACATAGTTGTGGCATGGTGATGAGAGCAGGAGAAATAATCATACTCCCATGTCCAAGGGTTAACCCTGATGGTTCTAAACATGTCACAGTGATTTATTGTGATCATTCAAGCCTAAACCAATGTAATGATTTAACTCAGACTAATAATATGCTGGGATATGGATACTTGTTCTCTAACTTCCTAAAGTCAATCTCTGTATTCTTCTGAAAGACACAGACCACACTGATGCAAATGTATCATCTTGAGCTCTGAGGGTACACAGGTGACTTTACTCTATCTGATTAAAATAACACAATCCCTTGTGTTCTTGGCTGGTCCTAGCCACTCACATTTTGAGAAAGGTGCTTCTGGAGACCAGGATTTCAGTCTTGTTATGCAGGGGATATCTCTTCTAACCAGAAAGGGTAAGGACCAGGAAGATACATAGAACATTTCACAAAGAGCACTCTCTATGATGGGCCAGCTTCAGGTCTAGCACCCAGGTCTGGAGTTAGCATGCTGAGGTCTAGGTGTAGTATAGTTACCACATGGTGGGAAAGACATGAATTCGTCTTATTTAATATGTATTCTTCTAATTTTATTTCATCTTTTATTCATAAGCCAATAAGTATTTGTATCATCTTGAGAGAAGACAGTTTAATCATAACCCTGATGTTACAGAAGGCAGTGTAGAGAGATCAAAGGACATTGAGACCTTGATGATGTATAGGAGATACTGAGTTAAACTGACCCAGAATGTATCTCTCCTTCTGGACTTTTCAGGTATATGAACCACAATGTTGCCTTTGTATTTCATCTATTTTGAATTAAGTTTTCATTACCAAAAAAAAGTCCTAATTCATTACAGAATGAAAAATTGAATTTTTCAGTGATATTTCTTATCTATTTGATTGATTCGATTTGCTGAGTTTCCTGAATTCTATAGTTGACAAACTCAATGATGTATTTGAATGAAAAGATGTTATTTTAATATTGGTATGAATGGCTGTATGTCAATATCATATACCATATCATATTTGATCTATTCCTATAGGTAACACAAATGTTCATAATACAAATATACTCTATATTATTTCATTTCAGGTACACAAGTTCCAAAAAGTATCAAACATAGAAGCAAAGTGTGATGTCAGTAAATAGTGATTTAAACTCTTGATTAGAGTACTATGCATTCCTCCTCACTTTAACTGTCCTTATCAGCTGGAACACTCTATTCCTGCATCTCTATTGTTAAACTCAAAATTTACTCACAAGACCCAACCCAACTCATCATTCTGCGGGAAGATTTTCCCTGCTATAATGCATCTCTTCCTTTTTGGGCCTTCAGCAGCACCTTTATTGTGGAATCCACATTGGCCAGAGTTTGAGTTGTTCTATCAGCTAATCTCTCATTAGGTTGTATCTAGATAGCAGAGTCTATTCTGTATCCATCCTCATTGCCAAGATGATCAATATGGATCTAGTGAAACCATGTAAAAAGGAAACAAAAATGTTTTTTAAGATCATAATTATATGATCTGACTGTTAGAGCTTTAATTTCATTCAACTAGAGATTATTAGTTTTTTTAAAAAATATATTTTATTGATTTTTTACAGAGAGGAAGGGAGAGGGATAGAGAGTTAGAAACATCGATGAAAGAGAAACATTGATCAGCTGCCTCCTGGACACCCCCTACCGGGGATGTGCCCGCAACCAAGGTACATGCCCCCGGCCGGAATCAAACCCAGAACCCTTGAGTCTGCAGGCTGACGCTCTATCCACTGAGCCAAACCGGTTAGGGCAAGATTATTAGTTTTAAATATGACAGATATCTAAAGCTCTAAAGATAGGAAGGATTATTTTTTTCTTTTTACTAAATACTTGTATTTTAACCATTCAGAATAAGGAAGAGTATTCCAATCTTACCTGTATTTATTTTCAGACCTATGATTGAATCACATTTTCCATTTTTTTTTCTTTGATCTCACTATGTTTATATTTGATCTCTCTTATCTGGTTAATACATAAAAACTTTGTTTTTTATAAAATGAGAGTGAAGGAGTTAAGAATGAGCCTTCATGACATTTTTAAAAATGGTGGAACAATATGAGTTAAAGAAAATGTACTTGAATCTTTAAATGAAAATCTTGATTAACATGTATTGAGCAACTATGAAAATCTAGAGGGGAGGTATGCTGTAAAGGGATGCTTTAATCTATTTTATTTTAAAAATAAATTTATCACAAAAGACACATTGACTCCACCTTTTAAGGCCTGAAGTTAAATAAAACTGAGAGGGACAGCTGACATGACAATGGTTAAATGAAACTTTTAAAGAAATCTAACAATCTGTGATACCGAAGTTAAATCAACAAGGTACATGTTACAAAAATAAATGTAAAAATTTGAGTTAAAAATCAACTTTGATTATGGCAGAGTGGGGTGATGGAGCCTGGGATTGCTCTGCTGAAAAACCTCTGTGGGTTTTGTGACACTGAAAGTCTAATACAGGCATGAAATGACTTATTAATTTGCTAACCCGAACAGAAGCAGCATTAATAAAAAAATGTCATTGTTTTTATGAGAGAATAACTTTCTAGCTGTTTTTGTTCTAATTTTGTTGTTTTACCATCATCAAAAAATAACTGAAATTCTTGTTGTAAATTAAATGATCCCTACTTAAGATCTACAAAATGTTTTTGTCCAGGTAATGCTGGCTCTCATGATAAAATGATTTGGAAATCTTTAAAAGATCTGAAATATTTAAATGTGTTTACTCATATTTAAGGAAGTGCTGTTGTGGACAAAAAAACTATTTGTTTTTGTTTCAAGAGGCACAGTAGGACTAGAAATTGAAATCCACTAATAATCAGATGCCTTTTCAAGGAAAATTTTCAAGTAATTACAGCTGTGCTAGATAGAGATGAATTACTTCAAGAAAGTTATTTTGATATTGCTGTTGTTTTTCATTTATTTCAAAAGAGTCAAATCAAAACACAAATTTCTTTTGTAATTATTGTTTACTTATTTTTGGATTATCAAATCATATGTCCATGAGCATCCCTTATACGAGGGATAAGTCTGCATACTCAAGGTTAAATATGAATTACCAGTTGGTCATACACATCCCAGGAAAGGCAAGGCCCATTAGTGATCCTTCCATGTTAAGGCTAAGATTAACAAAAAATATATAAATAACTTTTAGGTTTGTAATAAATTATAAGAGAAAATAATTCCCTGGTATTTCAACAGTTCTCCACCACTGCAGATATAAACCCATAAAGCTTCCTGATTGCTTCAATCCACATTATATTCTCTAGATTTATATTAAATTTACATACCACCCAATTGCATGTAGCTTAAAAGGAGAAGTTTCAGTTCCCTGGAGGGAATTGTGGCATTGTATATATTTTTTGTTTAGTTTTCACAAACCCAATCAGTGTGTAGAAACTAGTGGATGTGTAGTGAATATGTATCAATGACTTGATTCTTAATTTCCAGGTGTATAAGTTTCGGAACTCTGCCCTGGTCAGATGGTTCAGTTAGTTGGGTGTCCTCTGGTACACCAAAGTGCTGCGGGTTCAATTTCAGATCAGGGCCCATACCTAGATAGCAGGTTGCATCCGCCATCAGGGCACATGGAAGGCAACCAACAATGTCTCTCTCCCTCTCTCTCTCTCCCTCTCTCTCTCTCTGAAAATCAATAAAAACATATCCTCCTGTGAAGATTTAATAAAAAGGCTTTTAAACTCCAATGAGTTTTTTCCCCCTCTGGCAAGTATCTTCTTCTATTGTTACTAGAGGCCCGATGCATGAAATTTGTGCAAGGGGCTCAGCCCTCGCAGCCACTGCAGCCTGCCTCAGCCCTCGGAGCTCTGGCTTCCTCCAGAAGGTCGTCCGGAAGGACATCCAGAAGGGTGTTCAGCTGTCTTGTCTAATTAGCATATTACGCTTTTATTATTATAGATGCCCAGAGATGAATTTAGTTTAAGGTAAATTACCAATGCACATATAAAGACAAAAGCAGCTAGTTTTGAATAAGATATTTACATAGCCATTGAGTTGAAAGAAATTCTAAAATGTTTTCACTGAAATTCCCCACACCTGTTAGGATCTCTAAGCCACAGCATTGTTAGGCCATGGCAGGATTTCATCCTGGTAAAATGCACATGTCCCATTTGTTTTGATGTCCTGAGTTTGGCAAGTCTGTGTGTGTGCTAGTCATTATGAGGAGGGAGGCCAAAAGGAAATTGTCACAATGCACCTGTCCATTAGTGAGTCCTCATGCCCAACGGAAACCTCCTGGCGCCATCTGGTTATAATCTTATGCTCTGAAGCATGAGAATTGATGGGCCTTTTAATTTTTAATCTCAGCTAGTATAATTGCAGATGCTATTCTTATTCAGAATGGGCTACATTTTGCCCAAGGCCAAAAGCGAACAGTTCCCACTGACTTTAATATGCAGACAGGCACAAAAACTGACAAGAGAATTCAGCCTAATGCTTCTAATTACTTTATGCATCTCAATAAGCCTGTTTAACTGAATAATGTTCAATTGTGAAGACTTGCAGACGTTATTTACTCATTTACCATAAAAAGCATTTTCTTGCACCCTCTCAGAAAGGACTGTGTTTTCATTATAAAGCCCAGTCTTTGCTTTATATGGCTAAGAAGCTTGACATTGCATTGAGTCACAGATTTTGCATGAACAAAAGGGATCAAAGACTGAAAATATTAATAGCAACATTCCAGCAGACATGGAAAATGTGTCCCCAAAGGATGAAGGCTTACGAGAATTTATGCAGTGCTTTTCCCACGCAAAGACAAGTGCAATTTGTACAGAATATAATAGTAAGTAATTATGATGATTTCAATTGGGTTTGTGCTAAATCCAGTGCTTTACAGAACCATTGATGCTGAAGAAGGAAATGATAGTCAAACTATCAAATACATAGGAATGCTGACTATAAGGAACTAAGTGAGATAAAGACAGCAATCCCAATAGGAAAAAAATCAGCATAAAGAAAGAACAGAGCATACATTTCTAAGAGGGGATAAAGAGGAAATCAGCTTTCAACTCTAAATTTAGTCTAATTTCCTGTTTCCACACTTTAAATATATGTGTATGTCTGTGGATATGCCTATTCTCAAACACAAACACACACACACACATACTCACACACACACACACACACACACACACACACACACACAGCCTCCTGCAAGTATGAGGTTATGTCCCTTGATATATATGGAGCACTAACTTTGAGGTTCACAACACTTAGGGTTATAACAACAGTGAGTCATTGAGTCACAGTGTGAGTGGTTACGGAGAGTTGACTTATCCCACCACTTTTGAGCAGCAAAAATAGCAACAATATAAAGAGTTGACATTAAAACACAAATAGGCACAAGTACACAATGTACACAGAGAGAACAAAATAATATATACATCAGAGCAATCTACACTTCAAATTTTGGCAGACAGACTTACCAGGTTTAATGATTAAGAATAATACCATTTGCTTATTTATTATGCTCACCCCAGGATATGTTTTTTTTTTATTAGTTTGAGAGAGAGAGAGGAAGAAAAGGATGGGGAAGGGAGGGGTGGAGAGAGAGAGAGAGAGAGAGAGAGAGAGAGAGAGAGAGAGAGATTGGTTGCCTCTTATATGCTCCCTGAACTGAAATTGAACCAGCAACCTAGGTATGTGCCCTGACTTGAAATAGAACCTCAAAACTTTTGGTGTCTGGGATAATATTTCAACCAACTAAGCCATCCCATCTTACCAGGGCTCATTTATCTTTCTTATTAGTAATTAGGTCTTAACATGCTACAGCATATTTTTGAGGCAAAAGATTCATCAATTGTCTTCTTCATCTATTTAGTATTTGTTTGTTTGTTGGTTTATATTGAATTTATTGGGGAAACATTGGTTAATAAAATTATATAGGTTTTAGGGGTACAATTTCATAATACATCATCTGTATATTGTATTGTGTGTTCACTACCACAGGTCAGGTCTCCATTCATCACCATGTATTCCTCCTTTACACTATCCTACCTATCCCCTCCCTTTTCCCTCTGGTAATCGCCATACTTTTGCTGTCTCTAAGGGTTTTGCTGTTTGTTTGTTTGTTTGCTTAATACTTTCACCTTTTTCATCCAGCTCCCATTATCTTCCTTATATTTTCCTTAGTGAGTGAAATATTGGTGTTGCAGAGAACTTGTGCTCAAATGTAACAAATCCTATTTTTGTATTAGCAATCCACCTATCTGATGAGGAGTCTTCAATGGCTTCATGTCAGGAGTGAAAGAGAGGTTTGGGATCAAAAAGAGCTGGTTGATGATCTCCATTACATTCCAGAGTCACTGAGAATCTACGGTTTCTGATACAGATAGGGATGTAAGTCATACCAAGACTATCAAGATTTGAATTTCTCATTTAGATGTCATTTCTTAAAGTACAAAGTGGTCATTCCACTTTGTATATTTTAACATGCCAGAGGATATCTTGAAAGTTCTTACTGGGTCATATAAGGCTCTTATAGATATTGGCATTGGGAGTAGAAGCCATGTAAAATTAAAGTTGATTATGTAAATATAGACACTAGGATGCAATGGGTTATTAATGATAGGTCCATTACACAAATAATACTTACATCTTTAAACATTTACATCTTTGAATCAATGCATTAGGACATTATGTATATTAATCATGTAATAGATACCCACAGCACACACACACATGCATACTATCTGATACATATTGCCCTGATTTTCCATGTTATAAACATATTTCTTAAGTGAGTTATCCAAAGCCATGTACCTGCTACCTAAGATTTATTCTGGCCATATAATGCTAATGCCTGCAGCAATTTTCTGGAACTCGAGCAGGGCAAACAAATTCAATTGGGGAAATTATGCAGTGATGTATTAAATGTGATGTGTATACAGGTTCTTGAGTCCTAAAACCAAGCAGATAGCTGTTCCTAAAAGAACATTTATTGATGCTTAACATAAAGAACTTCTAGAAAACACTGGTGTATTCAACAGTTAAATCTTACTAAAGTGATCAACTTATTATAAAAATCAGGTAAACTTTAAATAGGTCCTGGAAATTTAGGGACTGATAAATTCTACATTCCAAACCATTTGCAATTATATATTATGTATTCTGCATTTGGTACAAAAACTATAGATGAATCTATAGACACATACATAAACACAGACAGAGAATTTTCTTAAAAATATTTTTTTCATAAAACTGTAGAAGAAACTAGACCAGAACCCCCTAAGGTAAATGTGAATGGGCACGGAAAACATAGACAGGTTTCAGAATAAAAAACACTGAAATTTCAACCTATTAGTGCAAAATATCAACATGTGTTAACATTTATACTTGAAAGTATGATTTTTAAGTATAATTAAGCTAATCGAGGAAATAAAATTTATAGTGTAAATACTGTGAGGATAACTAAAACTACATAATACATATGTCTACATAAGTATGATAAAGCTTCTTACAAACAATGAAAATGTCAAAAGTACTCAGAAAGAAAGACATACCATGATACATAATGTTATTTGCATTTAAATATCCAGTTGACATTATCAAAGTCATGAGAATAATAAGGTGGGGAGATGTGTTATATGATCTTAAATAAGGCAGCAAAAAAGAGCATATTTGTTAACAAGCAGCAGAATTAAGAATTATGTATTAAAATGTACTCTCCATAGAGTGAGAGTTATCAATGGTATAATATATGATATATATATATATATAATTTGAAACAACAACCACATGTCTTTGGGAATCTACCATATTCCAGCAAGTTAAATATTTATATTTTATAGCAATAGATAATCTAATTCTAAAATTCATATGTCATTTCTAAGGGCCTACAATTGTCAAAACAACTTTGAAAAAGAAAACAAAGTTGGATGAGTAACACTATCTGCTCTCAGGACTTATTTTAAAGCTACAGTAATCAAGATAGTATGGAACTGCTAAAATAGACAAGTAGATCAATGCTCAGAGTAAAGAGTCCTGAAAAAGGCCCAGATGTATTGAACCTATTGTTTTTGATTTTAGTACAAAAACAATTAAGTAGAGAAAGGATTATCTTTTTAATAAAGTGAACATCCATCTCTAATAAAATGAACCTGAAACCATACCCTACACCATATACAAAAATTAACTCAAATGAATCACAGACATAAATGCAAAATTTGAAACTATAAAAATTACAAAAGAAATCATAGGAGAAAATCTTTGCGATTTTTGGGTGAAGCGAGATTTTAGTTATAATGCCTAAAGCATGGTCTGTGAGGATATACAAGTACTTATTTTTAAATCCATCTCACGAACATTGTTATCAGTACGTGTAAGAGAAAGTTCAGTAAGGGTTTCTCAGCAGTAATGGGATTCCATTGTCACTCTTAGTGTGTGTCTGTGTGCTTGGGTGGGGGGTGGGGGGGTGGGGGGGTGTGGAGGGGGGAAAGAGGGAGCGGGAGACATATTTGATGCTGCTCCAATAGGATCTGTTGAGACAGTCACTTATTGAAATTCTTTTATGACTTTTATTTGCCTCTAGCTACTTAATAAAAAGACAAAGATAATCTCCACTTTTATCCCAGGGTGCACTGTTATTTGTCAATTTTACAATAAACTATGATTTATTCAAACACATGATGAAATTGGTATGGAGAAGAGAATACTGCATCCGAGACGTAACTTTGGTTATTGTTCACTGAAGCTGCCTCCTGTAATTAGTTATGGTTTTATGAAACACTGTCCACCACTCCTCCTCAATAGTCTTAGAATTAAAAACTTGAGGCAGTGTGTTTTCATCAACTGCTAGCATAGTCATTGGAATTACACTACACTCCATTTTTTCCCTTTACCCCCAGGGAACTAAGTTGACTCAGTATGTCCCTCATGTCTATCTTTTCTGAGTCTTGAAACAGGTCTTGGAACATTGTCTCTTCTTGCACGCTGGATTCTCCACTTTACACACCTATCAGGTGTGATCCTTGGAGGGGTGGGTCATGGCATTTCAATTCTTCTTAGAGGAAGGATATGCAATCTCACAGTCAGCCTACACCTTTAACCAATAAAAGAGAACATTTTGGAACATACTCTACTTTGTGAACATTCTAACCTGGTCCTTCCTGTGTACATAAAGACAATAAAACAGAGATAAAAGATATGCACAGTCTATTGTGATAAGGTACAAAAGAGAGATGGAATGTTGATTGCCTGTAGCAGCCTACAAGTGCTCATTAAATGCATTAATTCTTTCTGTCAATTATTTTTGAATCTACAAACATCCATTGGGTTTTTGTGTTGTTTCTTTTACCATGTGTGGAACTCTACTAGGGATGAGAAGACGATTAATAAGATAGGAGTCTAGCTTCATGCAGCTTGTAGTTCACGGTGTCGAAGTTTTCACTCATACTGCCACAGAGAGTTCTCATAGCTTATAAACTGACCCCTTTACTCTTTCTGTCTTGATATCTGATATGGATTCACAATCCTCCACTCATCTTTCAGGTGGTTACAGCTAAGCAATTGGATTTTTAAAGGAAGAATACATCTATTTCTGATTGTACTTTGATTTCAAATGGATACCTTTTCTCTGCAGTATTTTGACTGTTCTCTGTTTAGACCTGCAGAATCAGCAACATCTGCATAAGCATTTATAAATTTGTTAACGAAGTGAGGCAAACTCATTGTTGGGATATAGTACAATGTTCTTTGTGCTAGAGTAGATTTGATTTCTTAGAAATAAGTGGATAGAAATAAGGATGACATTAATTATTCTCAAGAGTTTTGTACTTTGACAATATCTATTTTTACCTCTCTTCAATGTAGATGGCATAAAACATTTATCTTCATATACTTTATAATATATTAGTTTTACATTGGAATACTTCCTAGAAAATCAAAATAAGAATAGACTGGCTATTAATTGAAACAGAACAATAAGGATGCATTCATTTTCTTTTTTAAATATATATTTTTATTGACTTCAGAGAGGAAGGGAGAGGGAGATAGAAACATTAATGCTGTGAGAGAATCATGGATCAACTGCCTCCTGCACGCCCCATACTGGTGATCAAGCCCACAATCTGGGCATAGCTTAAAGCAACTGAGTTTCAATGGTTAAAGCACTAAATTACAAGCTGAAATTTATTATAAAAAATAGAAAACTATAAAAATGGCAAAGCAGATTTGAAAAAGCACAAAACAGATCTTCTAAAATGTAAGCATTCAATAACCAAAATTGAAAACCTTAAAGGTCATATTTGGAAGTGCATGGGGATAGCCAATTGGACACCAAGTAGAAAGAACTAGTGAACTAGAAAATCATATTAAATTAGAATACAGTATAGAAATTTTTAAAAAGGATTAACAACAGAAAATAGAAAATAAAAGACATATAAAAGGAGGATCCGATATGCTTTTTAAATTGTCTTAAATTTATTGGGGTAGCATCTATACTAATAAAAAGCTAATATGCTAATGGTCGATACGCCATAACAGGTAATGACCAGGTCATTAGCATATTAGCTGGGCCGTTGCTCCAGAGATGGGGTGGAAGTGGGGAGGCGCCTGGAGGGGCAGGACCATCCCAAGCCAGGGAGGGCGGGGGTGAGAACCCATAGCGCCCCCCTCACCAGTCCTTCTCCACCCACTGCTCACACACTGAGTGCCATGCAGCCCACCTGCCAGGGGAAGGAGCACATCCCAGCAGGCAGGAGGCTTCCAGCTCTCCTCAGGCGCCAGAGCCTCAGAGATGGAGGGAAGCAGGGAGGCACCCAGAGAAGGCGGGACCAGCCCAAGGCTACTGGAGGCACTGAGGGTGGGGCTTGAAGCTGCCAGAGAAGTCCAGAGGGTTTGGGGGCTGGGCCAGGTGTGCTGGAGCTCTGCATGAAGAGGTTCGGGTGTCAAGGCAGGGCTGCCGGTGGGTGGCCGCACAATTTGGAATTGTGCGCTGGCTCCTAGTTGGTTAATAAGATTGTATAGGTTTCAAGTGTAGAATTCTGTATCGCATATGTTTGAAACAAGTTCTAGAAGTGAGAACAGCAAGAATATAAAGCTAAGACACATTTCCAAGAGATAACAACTGAGGATTTGTATGTGGTATTAATAAATGAAACCAAGCAGGGTTTAATACTTAAAGATTCCTTTTGAGGATGCTGTTTAATCCAACCTTCATCCAATTTTCAAAAACGTGTGCTCTCACAATGCCCTGTGCTTACCATTAACACCATGCTTACTACACTTTTTCATGATAACCTATTGACTTTTCTTTCCTCTGCTTTTATTTTGAATTCAGTGAAGGTAAGATACTGCTTTCTATTTTTAAATTTTAAATGCCTGGCTAAATTCAGTTCACCAAGACAGCATTTATTTACTAATTGCTTTTTGAATTAATTAACTCCCTCTTGGGGTCCATAGCTCTCATACAGTGCTGTGGGCGTGTACCCAATTCCGTGATTCTATTAGCTTTTCTGAGCAACCTCCTCTTAGTTACCAGAGGCGCTGTCTCTGATAGTGTTTGCTTTCTCTCCAGGTTCCTTTCTTAATTCACAAATTTATTCAAAATTATTTATTGGATGTCTACTTTGTAATGTAGTGTTCTATATCAATGATTTTTAACCTTGTTTCTTAATCTCATGGAACACAAAATAATTACTAAAATTCTACGGCACACCAAAAAAATGTATTTTTGGCCCATCTAACAAAAAAAATAGTTTTAATTTTGATTAAGTCAACCCGGACGGCTACTGTTGTTGTGTTGCCTGGTGTAATTTTTTTTTTTTTACAAAATAAGGAATAAAAGGTAAGTGTCTCTGACTCATTAGTCAAGTATTGCATGTTTTAAAAACTCTTGCTAAGTACCAGTTGAGAATTGCCATTCTAGATATTGGAATGATATTGGTGACCAAAGGACACATATAATTTCTATATGTAATTAAAGATCTACTGAAGTGTGGCAGATAATAAAAATGTATAGAAGTAAACAAATATGATAATTTCAGTGAATAATGAGCTCTATGAGGGAAATAAGCTGGGTATGTGATATTTAAGTCATGGATACCCTAAAAGGAAAATCCATGTGGTAAATTCAAAATATAAGTTAGAGAAAGAGAGAAAGAACAGAATTTTTATTGTATGATTCCCATAGTGAAAGGCTATTATTAAAGACCATGAAAGCATATATCTCTGATTTAGGCAATCTCTGCAGAGAATTTTTAGAGGTCAATATGTATAGTTAAATGGATTAAAAATATAGAAATATCAAAATATAAACAATTCATAAAAATTGTATCGAACACTGAATACACTGATTTTCCTTTGTTAAAGTAAGTCCTTAAAATTTATTTGAGAACTTTACAATCTAGTTAAGGAAACAGAATTTTAAAAAAAATAAATTTCTTATCAATATAGAGCAGTGATTTTCAACCAGTGTGCCTCAAGAATTTTTAAAACATGTAATACGTGACTATTTAATCAGGGGCAATGGCCTCTTTTCCCTTAGATTGTCAAATTAAAAAATGACCACAGCTAATACAACAATTGCCATCCAATGTGAATTAATAAAAAGTAAACTTATTTTTTGTCAGATCAGCAAAAACTATATTTTTCCGTGTGCTGCAGAATTTTAGTAATTACCTTATGTGTGTTATGAGATTTAAAAAGTTGAAAATCACTGATATAGAGTAGCAAAGATATAAACCCAGTACTCAATTTTCAGGTGAGTTTACTTATTATGTTGATGAATAAAGTTCTCTTTTAATCTCAATTTGCATACTTCAGGGAAATAATAGAGAAGCCATCCCATTTGCAATCACTATGGGAAGAAAGGAAGGCATTGCCATGCCAGCACTGAATGAGATTACTTTGAGCACTAGGCTTCATTCTCTGAAAGGCAGAATAAGGTTAGGATGACTTATTTCATATATATATATATATATATATATATATATATATATATATATATATATTTTTTTTTTTTTTTTTTTTTTTTTTTTTTTCAGACAAGAAGAGAAGCAAGGCTCAAATGCTTCAGGAATGCTCATTCAATTAGAGTTCCAGCATCCTTACATTTTCCCTGTGTTCACTCATTAGGGGAAGAAGGAATTTTTCACTTCTAACACATTTCTACAAGTAGTTGACAGCTCTGAGAAACAATTTGATGAAAAATAAATGGTTAGAATGAGGGATATTTGTAAATTTGCATAAAGTGTGACTAAATTTATCTTTGACATTAGAACAACTAATGTTCTCTTTGTCTCCTATTATACGGTGAAATGAGATTGATGCATTTGAATAGAGTTTTGGTAAATATGGAAAGTAAATTAGGTTGTCACTGGCATAGGACATTGTAAGAAGTCACAATGTACTATTGTAAAAATGTTTCATGCTGGGGGGAAAATTTAGATGACATCCTAGGTACACTGTTTGCCATAATTGTGTTTAATATTAAAATGGTGGAAAGTTATCTATAATTCTTAGATTCTGTTATGCACTCTAGCTCAATTCAGCTTGGATAGGGGACACCTATTTGAAAAGCAAATGTCATAAGACTGAAACCAAACCATTTGCATTTATAGAGTATAAAAACTGCAACATTGTGCCAATACCTATGACAGAACACTTGAACAAAGCATAGCTAGTAATGCCATTTATTCAGACTTTAAAGTACTTTCTGTTCAATTTTATCTCATAGAAAAAGCAACTCGAATAAAAGAAAGTAATTAATTGAAGACAAGGAAATTATATAGTTAAGAAAAGAAAGGCAAGGAATAAGTAAATGAATGTAAATTCATGCTGTTTCCCCCCCTAAGTTGTAGCAGGAGTAATAGTTGATAGCCAGTTGGGAGACTTAGAGTTTCTAGGCTTTCAAGAATATAATTAATTCATTTTAGATGTTGTATAAATTGGTATATCTACTTGGTCATTGAATAACGTTGAATTTAAATCGGATACGTACTTCTCCTCGGAGAAATTGCTGAATCTAGGTTATGGAGAGGAAATATACCAGACAAGTGTGAAATTTATTGTAATGCCAAAAAATAAAGGAATACTAAAAATAAAAAAGATGAGCCATATCAAAAGTATACAGGAAAACAAAGAGAGAGCTCTCTATGATCAAAAGCTAAAAATTAGAAAAAGAGAAAAATAAATTTTAAAAAATCATAATATTGGATCATAACCCAAAAAATAAATATCCACAGGCTATTACTAACATAAATAAATGATGGAAGGAATAGATAAATAAAGGACAATGGACAAAATTCCTGTGCAAAAGAATTCTAAACAAATTATCGAGATACTCTGGCCCTTCAACTCCGGAACTTAACTCACTCTGTACCTATGGGTTATATATAATGGCTTCCTTACAAAGGGTACAGCATAGAAAGAAAACAGAAGAGTAAATTACAGTTTAAATCTATAAACACAATTTCAGCAAGGTGACCAAAGTCAGCATGAGCAGTGATGTTATCCTAACAGTATGTACCCTTAAAATGACCTGATGAAAATGGTACTTTACCTCCATGGCCTTCTTCCAAAACCCATAACCCCTTTCTAATCATGAGAAAAACATCAGACAAATTCCACTAGAGAAAAGCCTACAAAATACCTGACCAACAGTCCTCAAAACTGTCAATTGTTATAAAAAACAAGGCAAGTCAGTGAAACTAACAGCTGAGAGGGGCCTAAGGTACAAGAACAAATAAATGCAACATGTTATTTTGGAGTTGGGCCCTTTAATGGAAAAAGGACATTATGTGAAATCTAACAACATTTGTATAAAGTATCATTAATAATAATGTGTCAATGTAGGTTTATTATTTGTGAAAAATTGGTGAATACTTTCTAGCTAAAGTACAGTGAAGTAAGATATAAATAAAAAGGGTAGATCTAGGGATATGAGAACTCTCTGGCCTTAGTTTGGCTCAGTGGATAGAGCTAGGCCTGTGGACTGAAGGGTCCTAGATTTGATTCTGGTCAAGGGCATGTACCTAGGTTGCAGGCTTGATCCCTGGCACCAGTCTGGGTGTGTGTGTGTGGGAGGCAACCAATGAATGTGTCTCCCTCACATTGATGTTTCTCTCTTTGTATCTCCCTCTCCTTTCCACTCTCTCTACAAATCAATGGGAAAATATCCTTTAGTTAAGATTAACACAACAATTAACTCTCTGTATTTTTTTACAACTTTTGTGTGAATGCAAAGCTATTCTAAAATTAAACATGTACTTAAATACATATGTATATAAAAATTGGGGCTCTTAGGAATTTCCACTAGTTTATTCCTAGAGAAAAGAATTACATTATCTTTACCACTACACTGAACTTTTCAAATTCTTCAGAATACTCCAAGATTCTCTAAAATATCCTAATTCTGCATTAGGAATAATGTTCAAAATCAAGTAACAGATATTTCCCTTTGACCACATGGAGAATTAATTTTTATTAGAAAAATTCTCTTGGAATCAGCCATAATCAGTTCTACCCTAAATTTTTTGTAACCATTTTTTTTTTTTATACTGTGTTATGACATATGACCACAAACTAGGTACCTGAACAGACTTTGTTGCCATTTCACATATCTATAATAAGAAAAGCATAATATGCTAATTAGACTGGGTGTTCTTCCAGACATCCTTCTGGACAACCTTCCGGACAAAGCTGGGGCTGCAAGGGAAGCCCAGGTCCCAGGTGCCTGCTGGTGGCCAGAGGGAAAGTCAGGTCCCAGGTGCCTCCCAGGTGCCAGAGGGAAGCCAGTCCCCACAGCCGGGTAAAGGAAGGCCTACTTTTGCATGAATTTCATGCATTAGGCCTCTAGTGTATTTATATAAAAAGAGACCCAAGATTGTATAGCACAGCATTTACATGGTTGAGCAATGAAAAAACCACTAATATATTACATAGCTTGGCCTAGAATTAAAATCTCTTATTTGAAGTCTTGCTTATGAATCTTTAATAATCATCCCCACATTTTAAAACACTCAATATTATTTTCTAACATCAATAGACAGTGCTCTTGATTCTTCTAAATCTGAAACACAGATTTTTTTAGGGTTTCCTGGGTGAGGAGAATGTAGGAGCACAAACAGATTATTAAGCTAATTATAAGTGACTTTCAACCAACTCATCCTCATAAAATACATTATATTACTTAAAAGGATATTAACCGTTGTGTTGGCCCTTATAAATTTTCATTTTAATTGATGAGTTTACTGATGAAAATTAGATAGCAATACATTCCAATGGGAAGTCTTTTTCAACTGAGAGAGATTGAGTCTGTGTTTTGTCCATAGGTGAGATTGTGAGAACTTTAGAGCTCAGTTATCCTGCTCATCCCCTGATATGCAAACATTTACATTCTTATGGTCTTGGTTTAAATAAATGCCTCTTCAGAGGAAGTTAAAAGTTTCAGGACTGGGCTTTTTCTATCCAGCTCTGACAATCCCTTAAATGCCTTTGAATGAGACTATATTTTCTGTGCTTCAGTGTCTGAGTCTATAGGAAGTAGAATCAGGTTCTTTTGCCTGATTAGTCATTACGGGGATTTAAAAAGAATATTGAATTGCTTTATTGTCTTTGTAGCTATACTTTACCATACATAATTTATTTATGTCTTTGCTTCCTCACTCTAAATAATTTTCTAATTTTTCTGACTTCCAAGCCCCATGATAATTTCTGTAGTGAGTTGTTTAGAGGTAAAATCTCCAGCCAGCAAATTGTGGGCTATCAGTGATGTGGTGCAAGGGTGGGAGAGTGGTGACTCTTGCCTTCAGGAATTTCTTTTTTTTTTTTTAATTTCATTTAATCTCCTCCTATTTTTGTATTACTATTTTCATTCTAAAGATATCTTTGCTGCTGGGGTCCAACCCCAGCAGGTCCAGGGGTCCCCAAAGGTGTGGACGGAGTCGGCGAAGAAGGAATGACACAGAGACAGCGTTCGGTTGATCAGCAGCCTAGCTAGGGTCTCTAGCCAAGTTCTGGTCAGGATCTCCAGTGGAGTTCTGGATTGGATCTCCAGCCAGGTTCTGTGTCCATGTTCTCTTGCTAGGTTCTCCAGGTTCTCCAGCCAGGTTCTGTAGAGATGTTCCCTCACTAGGTTCTCCAGCCAGGTTCTGTCCAGGTTCTCCAGCCAGGTTCAGTCACCAGGTTCTAGTCAGGTTCTCTTGCCATGTTCTATCCAGGTTCTGTAGCCAGGTTCTGTCTCTAGGTTCTGTCAGGAATTTCTTGACTGACCTGGAACACTTCAGACTGAGTTTCTCTAAGCCAGTGGTTCTCAACCTTGGCTGCTCATTAGAATCACCTGGGAATCTTTTTAAAATCCTGATTTCTGGGCCTCATCCTCTGGAAATTCTGTTTCTTTGTTATGGGGTGGGGCCACATTAGTAACAAAGAAACAGACTTTCTGGAGGATGAGGCCCAGAAATCAGAATTTTAAAAAAAGATTCATAGGTGATTCTAAAGTACAGCCAAGGTTGAGAACCACTGCTCTAACCAATGGCTTCTTATGAATAGTCTTGAGTTTTTTTCTCTTCCTACCTGGGATATGTTAACATAATCTACAACACTTTATTGTTGTCATTCAGTATGAGATGACTGTTTAGAAAGTCTGAAAAATACACTAATCAAGTCTGTGTGACCTTTTTAACAAATCGTTGTTATCAATGATCCAATCCAGTGAAGTGCCTTTTAGCTTATGTTAAGCACTGGATTCCTCCTTAATTTAATTGTATTTGATTACCTATGTAGGACAGAGCACTGATGAAAAGCCATATTTGAAATAACAAAATTTATTTTATAATGTTATAATGAACAAATTGTCAGAGAGAAGATAAAGTAACTAAGATCATAGCAATGAATATATGAAAATGCACATGAAAAAATATTTTTAAAAATGAATGACGAATGTACAAAAAAATCTTGAGTTTTTACCAGATTTCCTTCAGAAAGTGAAAAAAACAGAGGAAGGATAGAGAAAGAAAAGGAGGGAGGAAGAGAAAGATGAAAGAAAAAAGGAAGGGAAGGAGGAAGTAAGTATAGAACATTTTAACATAATTAACAAGTCTGATAGAGTGCATATCTATATATATAAAAGCCTAAGCGACCGTTCGACCGCTTGCTATGACATGCACTGACCACCAGGGGAAGATTCTCAATGCACAGGCATGGAAACATGGAACATACTGATGAAACTCAGAGGGGAGGGGGCAGGGGGGAGGGGGGAAGAGATTAACCACAAATCTTATATGCATACTAGAGGGTGCACCGGTGGGGTCCCCCAGCCTGGCCTGCAGGGATCAGGCCAAAACCAGCAGTCCAACATCCCCTGAGGGGTCCCAGATTGTGAGAGGGCACAGGCCAGGCTGAGGAACCCCACCAGTGCACGAATCCGTGCATCGGGCCTGTAGTATATTATAATAGCTGCTTAAACAAATTAGAAGTGTAAAATAACATCAGTTATTTTTTATTATTATTATTATTATTATTATTATTATTATTATTATTGCTATTATTTCTCATTATCCTGGAGACTTACTTGGTCTCTAATGTGGTTGTACTCAGTGAATGGCTCTGACTGGAATCACTGGAGTCTTTCTTGCATGCCTGGTGGTGGGTGCTGCCTGGGGATGTCAAATAGAACATCTGGATGTGTCTTCTCTTGGGCTTCTTTACAGAATGGAGATGGGATGACAAGAACAAGGATCTTAAGAGAACAACCCAGAGGGTTTCCTTTTATTTCCTTTTATTACCTAACCTCAGAAGTCATACAGTCACAATCTGCTACTTTCTATTCATTAGAAGCAAGCCATGAAATTAGCTTATATTCAAAGAAGGAAAAAATAATTAGACGTGTACTCTTGATGAGAAAAATGTTGCAGAATTTCAGGGAATATTTCAAACCATCACATATATAAACTACAACAGTCAGAAATAAAAGAAAATGCTTAATTTCTAAGAATCCATGAACTATTTATGAAAATGTATCATAGGGACATTTTTAAAAGCAAGGAATTGGTAATACCTGACCACTTGCAAATACAGTGCTATCACTAAGGAGCAGATGGCCTAAGCAAATATCACTGTTGGAAATAAATGTGAAATCTAATTCTAAATAATTTATAGATCAAAAATAAAAAATCATAATGACCAAATATTTTGTGAATATGATTGCTGCAAATATTGTGCTTTAATTATGTAAAATGAAAACATTATGGGATCCAAAAACACAATTCATCAGCACATATATTCCACTAGAACAAATGCTGAAAAAAAGTTTTACAGTCCAGGAAAATATTCAATGATGGATATTCTTATTTTAACATACTTAAATGACAATTGCATGTTTAAAGCAAAAATAATAACAATTATAATTTGGGTTTATAACATCAATAGAGGTAAAGTATATGAAAGGAGCACAAAGCAAGAAGTGTAAACTTAAAAGCTATATTTTTGTAAAGTCCTTACATAACATGAAATGTTATATTATTATTTTAAAATGACTATACTAATTTGAATATATATTTTAATGTTGAAGCAGATGAGTTGTATGGATTTTGGTTTCTCACTTTATTGGAAGGTACCCAATGGGGAAAGAAAGAAGGCAGGTGATTCATTCTAATCTTGTTAGCTTGGCTTTCAAGTAAATAGCATTCTGATATTGATATGAGAATCTTATAGAGAAAATACCCTCAGCAGCAGGTCCCTTGATAAATAGTATCATAAATAAACCAAGGATCAATGGATGTGTGAAGCATGATATTTGTTAAGAGGATAGATCTCATGTCAAATTTTCTTACCACAATAAAAAATAAAGTTTATCACTGAGTCACTCTGGTCGAGCTAAAGTTTATTTATTTTTTTTAAAAAGACTGAGTTAGACTATGTAAGTTACCAAAACCCACAAATATGCCATTCCCAAGAAATGTACATTAACTATTTAAAAAGTAGGTTAAAAGTACATGAAATAGTATACCCGATAATATTAATCAGAAGAAAGCTTTAATAGTTATATTAATATCAGCCAGAGTAAATTTTGAGCTAAGGGATATTATTAGCGAAAACATAATATTTTCTAATAGTAAGTAATGTTAGTTCATTAAGAAATAAAACAATCCTCTAAGGACTTTATGAACCTATCTATAATTTTGGTTAGAAAATTAAATAGATCTTTGTTTGAACAGAATATGCTTGCACTCTTTGTTGTTTAATTTGAAAATTCAGATATATATTCCTTATTTTATTCTTTATGCTTATTTCTATTCAGTCCTATGTTACAATGATATGTGATTTTTATGGTTTGTAGAAGGAAACAATTAATAATCTATGTAAAAATTAGAAAAAATAACAGTATTCTGGAGATATAGAATGCATCAATCCTATCCTTATCTAATAAAAGAGAAACATGGTAATTGGCGTATGACCGCTACCCTTCCCATTGGCTAATCAGGAGTGATATACAAATTAACTGTCAGCCAAGATGGCGGCCGGCAGCCAGGCAGCTTGAAACTAACAGGAGGCTTGCTTGCTTCAGTGACGGAGGAAACCAACGTTCCCCGCCTGCCTTGCCGGCCTCTCAGCCTGCAGTTTAAGAAACATAGTAACAAACAGAAGCTAAAAAAAAAACCCCCAGAAACCAGCTTTCAGGGAGCTGGGATCTCAGAGCTGGGGTTGATACAGAGTTTCGATTGTAGAATCAAAACAAACCAGATACATGCTTTCAGGAGCGGAGGCCTAAGAGCTGGAGCAAGGCTAAAGCTGGCCCAGAATAAAAAAAAAAAATAAAGAAAAAAAGGAGCAGTTGGGAGCTTCAGTCACAGCCTGAAAACAGCCCTCAGCCCCTCACCCAGACTGGCCAGGCACCCCAGTGGGGACCCCCACCCTGATCCAGGACACCCTTCAGGGCAAACCAGCCGGCCCCCACCCATGCACCAGGCCTCTATCCTATATAGTAAAAGGGTAATATGCCTCCCAGCACCGGGATCAGCGGAGCCGCGAGGCCTCCTGGCACCAGGATCAGTGTGACAGGGGGCAGCTCCCAAACCCCCTGATCGCCCTGTGGCTCTGTGTGTGACAGGGGGCAGGGCCACAACCTCCCTATCGGCCCTGCTCTGTTCCTGACAGGAGAAGGCGCCCCACCCCCTGATTGGCCCTACTCCGTGCCTAATAGGGGGGATCTCCCCAACCCCCTGATCGCACTGCGGCTCTGTGTGTGACAGGGTGTGGCGCCCCAACGCCCCCACCCCACGGGCCCTGCTCTGTGTGTGACGGGGTAGAGCCATAACCTCCCCATCGGCCCTGCCCTGAGTGTGAGAGTGGCGGCGCCCCAACCCCCTGATCGGTCCTGCTCTGTGTGTGACAGGGGGCGGTGCCCCAACTCCCCTATCGGCCCTACTCTGTGAGTGACAGGGGGGAGCTCCTCAACCCCCTGATGGGCCCTGCTCTGTGCATGACATGGTACGGAGCCCCAACCCCCCTGATAGGCCCTGCTCTGTGCGTGACAGGGGGCAGTGCCCCAATTCCCCTATCGGCCCTACTCTGTGAGTGACAGGGGGGAGCTCCCCAACCCCTTGATGGGCCCTGCTCTGCATGTGACAGGGGGGAGCTCCCCAACCCCCTGATTGGCCCTGCTCTGTGCGTGACAGGGGGGAGCTCCCTACCCCCCTAATTGGCCCTGCTTTGCGCGTGACAGGGGGCAGTGCCCCAACCCCCTGATTGGCCCTGCTCTGTGCATGACAGGGGGTGGCGCCGCAACCTCCCCATTGACCCTGCCTTGAGTGTGACAGGGGGCGGTGCCCCAACCCCCCAATCAGCCCTACCCTGAGCATGACTGAGGGTGGCATCGCAACCTCCCAATCGGCCATGCTCTGAGCCCGACCAGGGGCTGCACCTAGGGATTAGGCCTGCCCTCTGCCACCCGGGAGCAGGCCTAAACCAGCAGGTCGTTATCTCCCGAGGGGTCCCAGACTGCGAGAGGGCACAGGCTGGGCTGAGGGACTCTCCCCCTCCCCCCCTGCCCCCCGAGTGCACAATTTTTTGTGCACCGGGCCTCTAGTATTATATAAACAAAATTTTATCCCAGAGGAATTGTCCTGAACCTTGGTCTATAATAATAACTTGGCAGCGAGACTGACTGAGACCATCTGTATGGGCTAAAGGTGTTTGTGTTTGCTCTTCTGTTTCCAAATAATTTTGAGTGTTTCCAAAGAATATTTTAGATAAATTAATGAGTAAGCAGTAAAATGAGGCTACTAAGAAAGTAAATACAGTCAGGATAGACAGGAGGAGATAAATGCCTGATTTATGGCAGGAGCTAAGTGATCAAATTTTGTAACATTCAATAGTGTTATTCAGAAGGCTTTAGTCCTATATAATAGAAGGGTAATATGCAAATTGACCCAGACTGTAAGTCTCTTTCCCACATTATCTAAATTTCCTAGAATCAATATGTCTATAGCTATATGAACATTCACTCTGAAAGTTTGTTACAGTCTTACCAAAACAACAATAGGTTATAGCACAATGTTTACGGTGCTTCATATTTTATTTAAAGTAACATACTTCTCAGTTCTCCTATGTTGGATTAAATCTTTTTATGTATTTTTTATATAACATTTACTGAGTATATAATGGACTTGCCCTGTTCTTTACTCCCAAGCATCAACATTAAATACTGTATTAAAGTTGAAAGTAGTATAAGCTGTGTTAAAAGATAAGATTATCTTGGCACTTCCTCCATATTAATTCACCTCTTTTAAATTGAGTTTGTTTTCCACTTGTGTCTTCCCATGTTTCAGGCTTTAGCTCCTAAGTAAGAATACCAGTAGGGCTAAAACACCCGAGAGAAAGAAGAGAGAGAGGGAGAGAGAGAGAGAGAGAGAGAGAGAAATGATAGATTGAGAATATAGTAACCTCCCTTTGCAGCTGGTGTTAGAGGCAGAAAAGCAGCTCCAGGTATTAACCTGGGTTCAGCAACCTCTTTCCTGAGTTCTCCCTAAGAGAAGGACTCAGGGGCAATACTGAAATTAAAAGAAAAAGTTTATTTAGAAAGTCACAGATGTAGAAGAAAGAGCTCAGAAAACAAATAGTAACAACAAAAGTAGGGTCATTGGATCTTGGAAGCTGGTGGGGGAGGGGGGAGAGGGAGAGAGAGAGAGAGAGAGAGAGAGAGAGAGAGAGAGAGAGAGAGAGAGAGACTCCTTGAGAAATAAAACTTGAGAGAAAAACTGGGGAGGAGAGGTTTGGGAGTGCTGGGGCAGGGGGTGGGGAGGTGAGTGTCCTGGGGAAAAGGAGGGAGAAAGGGAGAAAAGGCTGAGACTCCCATTATGTCCTTGGTCCTGAGAGCTTTTTTCTGGAGGTCTCAAGGGAGGATCCTAATAGAATATTCATCAGCTTTCCAAGTGTGTTTCCTCAGGGTCCTGGTCTTCACTGATTGGCTAGAATCAGGATAGGGAGTCCTCAGTCAATGCAGCTGGTCCTAATGTTAGTCACAGTGTAGCTCCACCTGGTGCTGCTGCAGTTCTGGGTCTGGAGCTGAAACACAGCTGAGGCCTAGACGCCATCTTCAGGGGTTACTGCTGAAAGGAGTGTTCAGCGAGGACTTTTAGTGTTCCCGGTTGCTGGGTGCCCTGGGCTCTCCGCCCTGGCGACCCTCTGCACCTGGCCCAGTGTTGCTAATGCCTATCTAACTGCCTACTGAAGTGGCGTAAGTCAAATGTAAACTGAGAATCATAAAATATATTTCTCTATCAAGATATATACGGATGTACATATATTTACATATTTGTGGGAAATTACACTTCTTTTCAAATTTATGTCAAGTTTGCTACTGAGCTCTGTGAGGTCTATAACCAGTCTCAAAGATCAAAATCTTTCATTTTGCCATCTGTTTAAGAACACTTTTTTCATTATCCTCTCTCTGGCTGAGTAAAACCAGAGAAGACAGACTGCAGTCTGTTGAATTCTTAGCGCGTAAATTCATTCTAGAAAAGAAATCTAAACAAGGCAGTGACCCTATTGTATCAGTCAGCTCTGGTTGAAAGCGGGAGTGGAAATGTTGATATTTTCTTAAGCGTCTCGTTGGAAAATGAATCTGGTCCTTGAAGTTAGTGCTATCTGTCTTTGCTACCACTGTAGTTCTATAACTGCTCCATCAAATGCCAGTATATTACTCCGTTAGAGGCAGTCAGTCCACTAGAACTGTAAATGCACATGTCAGGGATTCAGATATGTGAGAGTTCCCTTTGCCTCCTGCTCCCCAGGTACTGAGCTGAAACTAAGGGCCTGTGTGGTGGGCAGAGACTTTCCATGAAGCATTTATGGGTTTCCCTGGCTGGTCCAGTGGCTCAGCTGATTAGAGCGTTGTCCCGTATAGAGAGAGAGAGAGAGAGAGAGAGAGAGAGAGAGAGAGAGAGAGAGAGAGAGAAAGAAAGAGAAAGAAAGAAAGAAAGAAAGAAAGAAAGAAAGAAAGAAAGAAAGAAAGAAAGAAAGAAAGAAAGAAAGAAGAAAGAAAAGTTGAGGGTTCCATTTTCAGTCAAGACACATACCTCGGTTTTGGGTTCAATTCCTGATCCAGATGCTTTTGGGAGGCAACTGATCAACTCTCATACTGATGTCTCTCTCTCTCTCTCTCTCTCTCTCTCTCTCTCTCTCTCTCATTCTCTCTCTCTCTCTCTCTCTCTCTCTCTCTTTCTCTCCTTCTCTCTCTCTCTCTCTCTCCTTCTCTCTCTCTCTCTCTCTCTCTCTCTCTCTCTCTCTCTCTCTCTCATCAATAGACATATCCAACAGTGTAAATAAACTAAAAAGGGAAAGAAAGCAGGTATGAGTTTTTTAGAGAGCTATCACACCAGAAGAAACCCTACAGAGTGAAATCAGATGACTGGCTCCTGCAAGACTTGGGAAGAGTCTGCAGAAAAATAGTTGCTGTTCTGCCTATCTTTCACCTCCCTTTCCATTCCAAATGTTAATGGTTCGTATCTGTCTTTCAAATAAACCCTTTGTTTTGGAAAAAACAAACAAATGAAACCTGACTCGTGAGCACTAGAGAAATTGTAAGAGCACGGCTCTTTTTAAATGTGCCAAGGTCCTCTGATCCAGCTTTGTAAGAAGTACCCAGACACGGAATGGAAAACACCTTTAGTCTGGGCTTCTCATAAAATTAGATTTTGGTGCAAAGCAAAGGAGAGGTGTCCTGGCTGCCATTTCAAGTGTCTTTCCCCAAAAAACACAAGTCAGGGGAAATAAATGTTCATGAAATCCTTAAGTGGTTGAATGATTTTAATAGGAAAGTGATCAGAAACAGGGATGCTAAATAATGTTCCTCCATTAAATGATACAATTTTTTTTTGTCTTTCTTACCTTTCCCATTTTGCATATTAAATAAAGTCACCTCATGATCAGCCACTCTTCCTTTGTTTCTTAGATTTTTTTTCTTCCCTTTGCCTTATCTTATATATTTATATTTCCTATATCTCTGACCACATTAACCTGGCATCTCAGTTCTATGTGAAAGGTGCTTCTAGAGACCAGCATTTCAATCTTGTTATGCAGGGGATATCTCTTCTAACCAGAAAGGTAAGGACCAGGATGATACATAGAACATTTCATAAAGAGCACTCTCTATGATGGGCCAGCTTCAGGTGTAGCACCCAGGGCCAGAGTCAACATTCAGAGATCTAGATGTAGTATAGATACCACATGGTGAGAATGACATGAATTTGTTTTATTTCATAATGGAGATCTGGTGCACAAAATGCGTGCATGGGGGGTGACCCTCAGCCCAGCCTGCATCCTCTCCAATTCCAGGACCCCTTAGGGGATGTCTGACTGCTGGTTTAGGCCGGATACTGCAGGGATCCGGCCTAAACCAGCAGTCAGACATCCCTCTCGCAATCTGGGACCACTGGCTCCTAACTGTTCACCTTCCTGCCTGCCTGATCACCCCTAATCACTCTGCCTGCCTGCCTGATGGCCCTAACCATTTCTGCCTGCCTGTCTGATCGCCCTAACTGATCTCCCCTGCCTGCCTGATCCACCTAACTACTCTCCCCTGTTGGCCTGATCCACCTAACTGCTCTCCCCTGCTGGTATGATCCCTTTAACTAATCTCTCCTGCCGTCCTGATCGCCCCTAACCACCTCTGTCTACCTGCTTGATTGTCCCTAACCACCTCTGCCTGCCGGCCTGATCGCCTCCAACTGCCTTCCCTGCTGGCCTGATCACCCCCAACTGCCCTACCCTGCAGGCCTGATCACCCCTTATTTGCCTTCCCCTGCCGCCTAATTGCCCCCTAACTGCTTATTCCCCCACACTGGCCTGATCTTGCCCCTAACTGCTTGCTCCCCTGCTGTTCTGATCACCCATAATTGCCTCTGCCTCGGCCCCTGCCACCATGGCTTTGTCTGAAAGGAAATCAGACGACCAGAAGATGTCTGGGCAACCCGGTCTAATTATTACCCTTTTATTAGTGTAGATTATTATAGATGTTATATGGAGGACAAAGAGGCAAGACTGCTTTGAGAGGAAATACTGCAGCTAGAATAATTAATAAATCAAGGTTTTGGTGTAATGGCAAACAATTTTACTAGTACAAAGACACACAGTGAATCCCAGGAATGCTTGCATATTGATACACACTAGGTATATAGAACAAAACTCTAAAATAAAGAGTAAGATGTAAGAAAATGGTGCTGTGGACAGTTGTTTCTCTATGATAAACCAAATTTCTAACTTGAAACACTTGAAAAAAATCAATCTATTAGGATTAAATTCCTAAATCAAAAACTAAGCTTTGTAAAAAAAGACAATAATGTGTATAAGCATTTATCTTTATGACCTTCTGTACATTCTATGGAGCAGCGGTTCTCAACCTGTGGGTCACGACCCCTTTGGCGGTCAAATGACCCTTTCACAGGGTTCCCCTGTTATGGATTGACTCAGCGAGATAGACCACAGACTCAGAATTTATATTTAGGAACCTTTATTAAGCTGGCCAGTTGTCTGCAGTCCCAGCACCCTGCCAAAGCAAAGGCAGAACTGCAGCCATGACTGCAAGCGTTACAGCCTATTTATTTGCAAAAGCTACAAAGTTACAAAGCCTTCTTTACACAATTTGTTTCCAACTCAGTATAGCATTATCACCTTCCTATCTATGTTTTCCGGGAACAGAGAGCACAGTATATTGAGGAGGGACCATGAGACCATATCTCAAGGCCTGACCTGACTTTCCTATTTGTCTGTTCCAGGAACAGACAGTACAGCGCGCCCCAATATGAAGCCCAGTACATCACCTAAGACCATCCTGCATATCAGATATTTACTTTACGATTCAAAACAGTTACGAAGTAGCAACAAAAATAATTTTATGGTTGGGTCACAACATGAGGAACTGTATTTAAAGGGCCAGAAGGTTGGGAACCACTGCTGTAGAGGGTCTGGGGTTTGTTGGTGCGGCATAAATGTTCATTCAGTGATTTAAAAAAACAGCCACACAAGAACCCCTCGTTACATTGGCCCACCTGGCTGACCTTGAGTGGTTGCCAGGTTACCTCTATGACCTATCTCACCATTGTGACCTGTCTTAGCTCTGTGACCTGCTGCCAGCTTATACCCCACACGCCTGGGTTGAGGCCTCTTCAGTGTGAGGCCCCAAGAGACTCAGGGAAGGGCTCCCCAAGATCTTGTCATATTTAACTCAGACTTGGCAGTTGAGACAGAGCTCACCACAAGGAGAACACAGGAAGCTATCACCAAAGGGACAGCAAGTACCTCCAGGGCAGGGAGAACCAGGCTGGTACAGGAGAGGGCGGGCAGGAGAGGGCAGGCAGGAGAGGGCAGGAAGGAGAGGGTGGGCAGGAGAGGGCGGGCTGGCAGATAAAGGGTGGGTTGGAAATGCTGTCACAGCAGGAAGGCTTTTAGGCACCAGAATAGGGGGATCTGATTTATATTTTTTAAAGATCACTCGGTGATTTGGCATTTGAAATGATATTTGACATGTGTCCTGAGAGCCAGGCAGGATTTGGGCAGATGAAGACGGTGAGATGTGCTTCAGGTGCAGACAGTGGACACGGCCTGGAGGCAGGACAGATGAACACTGGGGACCAGAGCACATGCCTCTCAGAGCCTGTGAGTGATGGGACTGGGCAGGGAAACAGAAGACCCTGCATGGAGGGGACAGGGCAGAGTGGGGATGGGATTTCCCATGGAGAGGGCAGCGTAGGGGAGACAGTGAAGCCTCCATGGAAGGGGCCAGGCAGGGAGGAGAGGGGACTCTCCATGGAGGGGATGGGTAAGGGAGGAGAGGGGACTCTCCATGGAGGGGATGGGTAAGGGAGTAGAGGGGTCCCTCTATGGAGGGTCCAGGCAGGGGGGAGTGGCAGGGAGCTCTCCATGGAGGGGGCAGGGTAAGGGGAGAGAAGACCCTCCATGGAGGGGACAGGATAGGGGGACCTGGAAACCTCCATGGAGGAGAGAGGGCAGGGAGGAGAGGGGACCCTCTATGGAGGGGACAGGTCAGGGAAGAGAGGGGACCCTCCATGGAGGGGACTGGTCAAGGAGGAGAGGGGACCCTTCATGGAGAGTCCGGGCAGGGTGGGGCAGGAAGCCCTCCATGGAGGTGGCAGGGTAAGGCTAGAGAAGACCCTCCATGGAGGGGACAGGATAGGGGGACAGGGAAACCTCCATGGAGGAGAGAGGGCAGGGAGGAGAGGGGACCCTCTATGGAGGGGACAGGTCAGGGAAGAGAGGGGACCCTCCATGGAGGGGACTGGTCAAGGAGGAGAGGGGACCCTCCATGGAGAGTCTGGGCAGGGTGGGGCAGGAAGCCCTCCATGGAGTTGGCAAGGTAAGGGGAGAGAAGACCCTCCATGGAGGGGACAGGATAGGGGGACAGGGAAACCTCCATGGGGGAGAAAGGGAAGGGAGGAGAGGGGACCCTCATGGATGGGGGAAGGGAGGAGAGGGGACCCTCCATGGAGGTGACTGGTCAAGGAGGAGAGGGGAACCTCCATGGAGGGGGAAGGGAAGGGAAGAGAGGGGACCATACATCGAGGGGTGGGCCAGGGAGAGGAGGGGATCCTCCATGGAGAGTCAGGTCTGGGGGGGGGCAGGGAGCCCTCCATGGAGGGGACAGAATAGGGGGCAGGGTACGTTCCACGAAGGGGGAAGTGCAGGGAGGAGAGGGGACCCTCCATAGAGAGGAGAGGGCAGGGAAGAGAAGGGATCCTCCATGAAGGGAGAGGTCAAGGAGGAGAGGGGACATTCCATGGCGGGGCCCGGGCAGAGAGATAGGGAAACCTCCATGGTTTGGACAGTGTAGGGGGAAAAGGGGATCCTCCTTGGAGGGTGCAGGGCAGGGAGGGCAGGAAATCCTCCATGGAAGGGAGAAGGCAAGGAGGATTGGGGACCCTCCATGGAGGAGGCAGGTCAGGGGAATAGGGAACACTCGATGGAGAAGACAGGGGTGGGGGAGAAGGGACCCTCCATGGAGGTGTAGGGCAGAGAGGAGGGGGACCCTTCATGGATGGAGTAGGGCAGGGAGAGGAGGGAACCCTCCATGAAGGGTAAAGGTCAGGGAGGAGAGGGGACCCTCCATGGAGGGGGCAGGGAAGGGAGGAGAGAGGACCCTCCATGGAGGAGGCAGGGAAGGGAGGAGAGGGGACCCTCCATGGAGGAGGCAGGGAAGGGAGGAGAGGGGACCCTCCATGGAGGGGGCAGGGAAGGGAGGAGAGAGGACCCTCCATGGAGGAGGCAGGGAAGGGAGGAGAGGGGACCCTCCATGGAGGAGGCAGGGAAGGGAGGAGAGGGGACCCTCCATGGAGGGGGCAGGGAAGGGAGGAGAGGGGACCCTCCATGGAGGGTCCAGGCGGGGGGGGGGGGGGGCAGGAAGACCTTCATGGAGGGGGCAGGGTAAGGGGATAGAAGATCCTCCATGGAGGGGACAGAATAGGAGGCAGGGTACCTTCCATGGAGGGGGTTGTGCAGGGAGGAGAGGGGACCCTCCATGGAGGGGAAAGTGCTGGGGGCAGGGCACCCTCTATGGAGGGGATGGAGGTGCCAGGGTAGGGGGACAGGGGGGCCGCCTTTGAGGGGGCAGGGTAGGGATAGCAGGGAAACCTCCATGGAGGAGAGAGGGCAGGAGGAAAGGGGACCCTCTATGGAGAGTCTGGCCAGGGGTTGAGGGGGGAGGGAGGCCTCCATGGAGGGGACCAGATAGGGGGCAGGGTAAGTTCCATGGAGGGAGAAGTGCAGGGAGGAGAGGGGACCATCCATAGAGAGGAGAGGACAGGGAAGAGAGGGGATCCTCCATGAAAGGAAGAGGTCAAGGAGGAGAGGGGACATTCCATGGAGGACCCTGGACAGAGTGATAGGGAAACCTCCATGGTTTGGACAGTGTAGGGGGAGAGGCGACCCTTCATGTATGGGGTAGGGCAGGGAGGGGAGGGAACCCTCCATGGATGGGGCAGGGAGGAGAGGGAACTCACCATAGAGGGGGCAGGGCATGAAGGAGAGAGGACCCTTTTTGAAGGGGGAAGTGCTGGGGGATAGGGAAACCTCCATGGAGGGGACAGGTTAGGGGAAAAATAACCCCCATCAAGATGAATGGGCAGGAGTACAAGGAAACCCCTTTGAGGTACAGAGTAAGATGGAGGGGAATCCTCCATGGAATGGGGTCAAAGGACTCTCCATGGAGACTGCATGGAGGGGAGACAGGGCATACTCCATGGAGGGAGTCAGTAGGTGGATTGGGATCCATCCCCGACCCCCTCTTGACTGGATTGACCAGGGGAGATAAGGGAATCTCCATGGTGTTGTATGGGCAGGCATACAATGAACCCCCCTTTGAGTTCCCAGTACAGGAAGAAGGGTCACCTCCATGAGGGGGAGACAGGGGACCCACCAGGGAGGGGAAAGGGAGGAGGGAAAGGGACACTACCTAGAGAATAGGCAGCATTCAAGGGACCACCTCTCTTTGAAGGGACAGAGCAGGCTGGGGATGGGGGATGGGACCCCCATGGAGGGGAATGGGAAAGGGGATAGGAAACCCGCCCTTAATGGGCAGGACAAGGGGGACGAGGCACCCTCCATGGAGTGAGGACACGGCTCCCTTCACAGAGAGACAGGGCAGGCGGTGGGGGCGGAGGGCAGGGGGCAGGAGGGAGGAAGGGACTTTCCATAAAGGGCATTGGGTAGGGAGAGAGAGAACCACCCCCTTTGAGATGTTACTTGTACCCCTGCCACTACTTTTTCTGTAGGGTCCTCTTTTTCCCCTCCCAGTTCCACCCTCCTTTGTGAGGAATCAATAAGGGAGGTAGGGGACTCTCCATGGTGGTCAGTAGACAAGCATACAATGGATTCCCGTTTGAGGGTACAGGGAAGGAAGGAGAGGGCAGCCTCCATGAGCTGGAGACAGAGGAACCTCCATGGAGGGAAAAGGGAGGGGGAGAGGAGGTCCTCCAGGAAGAGGAATGGGCATGGGCTCAAGGAGCACTTCCCTTTGAGGATACATTTAGGGGCAGGTGGCACCTGCCAGTAAGTGAGGAGAGGGGACCCTCCACAGAGGGACAGTGCAGGTGAGGAAGAGGACTCTCCATGGAGGTGAATGGTTAGGGAGATAGAGATCCTCCCTTTGAAGGGGCAAGGAAGGGGGAAATGGCCTATCCATGGCAGGAGCAAGGCATGGAGGACAGCGAAACCTCCACGGAGGGGAATAGGCAGGGGATCAGGGAACCCTCCTTTGAGGGGAAAGGGCAGAGTGGAGATGACACCCTCCTTGGAGGGAGCAAAGCATTGGAAACAGGGGACCCTCCATGGAGGTGAATGGGCAAGATATAAGGAACCCCCCTTTGAAGGGACAGGGCATGTTGTTGGGAGCTTGCTCCATGGAGTGAGGACAGGGTCCTTCCATGGAGGGGAATGGGCTGGGGGAAAGGAAATCTCACTTTGTGGGAGAGGGTGGGGGAGGGTCAGGGCAAGGGAGAAAGGGTCCTCTTTCCAGAGAGGGGAATGGGCAGGGGTACAAAGATCTCCTCAAAGAGGTGATTCCTATACCCCTTGCTTATACTCCATGCTCCTTCAAAGGTGGGGGGTTCCTTGTACCCCTGCTCATTCACCACCAAGGAATGTCCTCTGTCTCCCCTCCTTGTCCCTTTCATGTAGGGTCTCTTTTCCCTAGGGTCCTGTCCTTCTAAGGTGTCTCCCCCTGTCCTCATTCCATGTAGGGTACCCCCTTCACCCCTGTCCTGCCCATCAAAGGGGAGGTTCCTGGCACCCTTGCCCATTCATCTCAATGGAGAGGAAAGGAAATTATTGAGAGAACACCCTCCATGGAGGGATATGGGAAGGGAGGAGGGACACCTCCATGGAGGGTTAGGGCAAGGGAGAAAGGGGACTGTTCATGGAGGGGAATGGGCAGGGGTATAGGGATCCCCCTTTGAGGGGACAGGGCAGAGGAAGAAGGCACCTTCCATGGATTAGTTACAGGGATCTCTCCATGGAGTGGCCGATTCAGGGGGAATAGGGCATTCTACATGGAGGGGAATTGGCAGGGGTACAAAGAAACACCCTTTTAAGGGACAGGACAGGGAAAGAGGCACCCTCCATGAAGTGGGGAGAGGGCAGAGAGGGGAAGGCACAGTCCTTGGAGGAAGAAGGGCAAGAAAAACAATGCCTTGCTCCCTCCATAGAGGGTGCCCTCCCCTCTGCCTGTGGAGGAAAATGAGCAGGGGGATAGGGCACCCCACCATTTGAGGGGTCAAGAAAGGGTGAACAAGGGATTCTCCAGGGATGGAGCAGCACAGGGAGCACAGGGACCCTCCATGCAGGGAACAGAGCAGAGGAACCAGGTGACAACCCATGGAGGAGAATGGGCAGGGGACAAAGAACCCCCATTTGGAGGGGCAGAGAAGGGGGATCAGGAGGTCTATGACTGGGGTGTCCTGTCCCCCTGCACTTTCCCCTCCATGGATGGCTCCCTGTCCTCCATGTCTTGCTCCTGCCATGGACAGTCCATTTCACCCTTTCCTTGCTCCTTCAAAGGGGGGATCCTTACCCCTCTGCCATGTCCCTCCACAGAAGGTCTGCTCTCCCCACTCCATGGAAGGGTCCCTCTCTCCTGGCTCTGTCCCCACAGGGCGGTGTGGATAAGGGACTCTCCATTGAAGCAATAGGGCAGGGAAAAGAAGACCCTTCATGGCTGTGTCTGGGCAGGGAGGACAGTGGACACTTCTTGGTAAGGACAGGGTGCCATCCATGGATGGGATAGGGCAGGAGGGCCAGGGAAAAAGGGACAGGAGGTGGGGACACTGACCCCTCCATGGATGGTCCCCTGTCCTTACTAAGCAGGGTCCACTGTCCCCCATGCCCTGTCACAGCCAGGAAGGGTCTTCTTTTTTTTTTTTTTTTTTTAAGGGGAGAATGATGATTTTTATTTTTATTTTTATTTTTTCTTTATAAATATATTTTATAGTTTTTTCGCAGAGAAGAAGGGAGAGAGATAGAGAGTCAGAAACATCGATGAGAGAGAAACATTGATCAGCCGCCTCCTGCACATCCTCGACTGGGGATGTGCCCGCAACCCAGGTACATGCCCTTGACCGGAATCAAACCTGAGACCCTTCAGTCCACAGGCTGACGCTCTATCTACTGAGCCAAACCGGTTTCGGGTATTTTCATTTTTTTAATATATTTTATTGATTTTTTTACAGAGAGGAAGGGAGAGGGATAGAGAGAAAAATCAATGAGAGAAAAACATTGATCAGCTGCCTCCTGCACACTCCCTACTGGGGATGTACCCTCAACAAAGGTACATGCCCTTGACTGGAATTGAACCTGGGACCCTTGAGTCCACAGGCTGATGCTCTATCCACTGAGCCAAACCGGTTAGGGAGGGGGTCTTCCTTTTCCCTGTCCTGTTGCTTCAATGGAAAGTCCCCTATCCACTCTTCTGAATCCCTGCCCCTTCCCAAGGTCTCCTGTCCCCACTGCCCACCCCCTCTCATGGTGCCCAGCTCCAGCTGCCCTGCCTTCCCATGGAGGGGCCCCTGTCTCCCCTGCTCTGACCACTCTGTGGTTGGTCCCCTTTCCCCTCTGCCTTTTCCCTCCATGCAGGGTCATCTGTTTCCCTGCCCTGACCCCTCACTCACAGGCATCTGAGGGGCATATGCTCTGGTCTGTCCAGTGTTCATCTCTCCTGACTCCAGGCTGTGGCCACTGTCTGTACCTGAAGCACATTCTCACCCTCTTCATCTGTCTAAATCCTACCTGAGCCCTCAGGACACATCTCAAATATCATTTCAAATGTCAAATCACAAGCAGGGGAAGGGGGGTGGGGGGTGGGGGGAGGGGGGTGGGAAGTTGGGGGTGGGGTGTGGGGGGTGAAGAGTGGTAGGTAGGGGTTGGGGGGTTGGGAGTGGGGTTTGGGGCTGGTGGGTGGTGGGTGGGGGCTGGGTGGTGTGGGGTGTGGGTTGTGGGGTGGCGGGTGGGGGTAGGGGGTAAACGGGGTATGGGGGTGAGGGGTAGTATTGGGTTGTGGGAGCTGGCTGGTGGGAGGTGATGGGTGGGGACTGGGGTGTGGTGTGTGGGTAGCAGGATGGGCTGGTGACTGTGGGGTGGCAGGTGGGTGCTGTGGGTGTGGGTTGTGGGGTGGCAGGGGGGGTGGCGTGTTTGGAGTGGTGGATAGGGTTGGGGGGTGAAAAGTGGGTGGAGGAAGAAGAGGGCATAGGGGCAATTAATGGTGATGGAAGGAGTCTTGAAGGCTGTGAGCACACAATGCGATATACAAATGATGCATTATAGAATGGCACACCTGACCTATGCAATTTTATTAATGAATGTCACCCAAATAAGTTTGATTAAAAATAAATAAAAGGTGGGTCTATTGAGGGTGATTAGATTATGAGGGTGGAGCCCTCATGAATTTCATTAATACCCATTTAAAAGATCCCCCATGCTATACTTACCAGGGGATCACTCTATATGTTATCTTAATGTCTAACCACTATTATATACACTTGAAATTAATATTGTATGTCACCTCTAATTGAAAAAAAAATTAAATTAGTAAAATAACTTTTAATAAAAATAAAAAATGCAAATCAGAGTGATCTTTAAAAAATATAAATCAGATCAGTACACTCGGTGCCTAAAAGCCTTAAGCGCTCCAGCAGGGGTCAGCTCTCCAGACAGAATCCTGCCTGTGAGGGTGTTACACTGCTGGTAGAGCAATGCCCTGTCTACGTCCTCCAGTTGCCCCCTTCACTGCTCTGGTGACATGTGGCACTGGTGCAGGCAGAACTGTGCTTCCATGAGAGTGAGCTAAGCATCACTTTGGTTGCTTGGTTCTAATAAAGGAGCAGACACAGGAAAAAAAAAAAAAATTTTAAAAAAACTTAATGGTTCTAGTAGCATTTCAACCCACCCAAAGGACCTTAGCCCTTTTCTGCCCCCCAGCCAGCCTGGCTCACCCAGCCTTGAGGAAAGAAGGCAGGGTTGGTGCTGCTCAGGTTGCCATTGACCATGCATCTGGTCAGACATCTGAAGAGAACTGCAGTTATCTGAGGATGGAAATGGAGGGTCATATCTGCTGGGATCAGGCACACAGGAGGGGACTATACTGTGTGGGAAATAGTGACCGGGTCAGAGCTGCATGACCCCGCCATGCTCTCACTCTCCAGCTGCAACCAGGGGACCATGAATAGTCCACAGCAGGAAGCCACTCCATGGTTTCTGACAACCCACACACCCTCTGCAAAGCCCTTGAGCTCACATGGCTGGTGTCAGACTATGCATCCCGACACCCTAAGTCCGGCCATGAAGACTGTTTGGACCTTTGAATTCTACTCTTACAAGAAAGCCAGGTCTGAGTCTCTTGTACACTGCTCAAAGGTGTGTGAGGACCCAGTAGGTGGCAGCTAGACCTGGTATACCATGGGGCATTCGCTGAGTGGCCTCAGTCCCTGCACAGTCACCAAGATTAAACCTGTCAGTCTGGTGACCATCGCTCATCCCTTCCTGGGGACTCACTGAGAAACTACCTCATACTACTTAATTACCTCCAGAGGCTCTTTGAGTGACTGAGACTAACAGGCACCCACATGTGGAGGTCGGCAGAGGCAGAACGCAGGGGCGCCTTGGGACTTTTGCTGACCTTCCCTCATCCAGTGCAGGTAAAAGGCAGACTTGGTGCACTGCTTGGACCTTCCTGCTCTCACTCTGAACCAGCAGAGGCAGCCATACACTGTGAATTGTTTTCTGCTCCAAATAGAGGTCCCATGGCCAGTCACAGGAAGCATCTGACATTGGCCAGCACCAGAGTCCCTCTAACTTGCATGCCATTCAACCCACACAGAGGCCAACTGCAGATGACATCAGAGCATGATCCTGTTGCTTCACAAGCGGCATATCCAAAGGGCGATCTTACAGGACAGCAGAACCTCCTGTGGTGAATTTTGCTCCATGTGGTCAGCACCTGTGCAGCAGCTCATACAATGTGGTCAGGGTTGGTCCTCAGAGTCATCCACCTGGAAAGTCAACCACATATATAAATAGGCCAATAGCAATATAGACTCAACTACAACAGGAGAGCCCATATAACACACACAAGGGACATTCTTCGCACACAAAGCTCTGGAAAAAAGAAGACTGTGCACTAGGTCCTTCAGGATACCTACTACATAAGGCCACACTACCAAGATTGGGTGTCTAATAGTCTAATACATAGAATATAACCACCAAAACAGCCAAAATGTGTAGACAAAGAAAAATGCTGTCCATTAAAGTACACCTTCAAAAAAATAAATCAAAGAAGTAGAGGCAAGTAATCTACCAGATACAGAGTTTTTAAAAAAAATGCTTATAAGGATACTACATGAACTTAGAGGAAGAATGGATGAAATCAGTAAGAACTTCTATAAAGAGATAGTAAGCATGAAAAATAAGTTAGAAATAAAGGATACAATGTCTGAAATGGATAGTATACTAGAAAACATAAGCAACTGAATGAAGCAGAGGATTGAATCTGTTTGGAAGACAAGGTAGATGAAGACAATCAGAGAAGCAAAAAAAAAATAAATAAAAATGAGGACTGTTTAAGGGATCTTTAGGATAAAATGAATCCTAACAACATGAATTGCATCAAATGAGCACAAGAAGGAGAAAAGAAAGAGCAATGGTTTGAGATCCTATTAAAAGAAATAATGACTGAAACTTCACAAACCTGGTGAAGGAAAAAGACAAGTCCAGGATGCACAGTGAGTCCCAAGTAAGATGAACCCAAAATGGCCCACACCAAAACACATCATAATTAAAATGGCAAAGATTAAAAACAAAGAGAAAAAGCAGTAAGAGAAAGGTAGTTACCTACAAGTGAGCTCCCATAAGACTACCAGCACATTTCTCAATAGAAACATTTCAAGTCAGATGGATTGGCAGAAAATATTCAGTGTGATGTAAAGGAAGGAACTACAACCAAGACTATACTCAGCAAGGTTTTCATTTAAAATTGACAGAGAAATAAAGGGCTTTCCAGACAACCAAAAGCTAAAGAAGCTCCTTACCACCGAACTAATATTAAAGAACTGTTAAAGGGTCAAGAAGGAGAAAAAAAGAGGAACATAGTTAAAAGAATAGATTGAAAAAATATATATACTTATCAATAATTATTTCAAATGTGAATGCTCCAATCCAAAACATGGTAGCTGAATGGATAGGAAAACAAGACCTACCTCAGAAAGAGATACACAGACTCAAAGGGATAAAAAAATATATTTTATGCAAATGAGAATGAAAAAAAGCCGGGGTTAGCAATACCTATGTATGACAAAATAGATTTACAAAGCCTATCTTAACAGGCAAAGAGGACCCTACATAATGATAAAGGGAGAAATCCAACCAGGGAACATAACCCCTGTAAACATTTATGTACCCAACATAGGAGCACCTAAATATATAAAGCAAATCTTGATGGACATAAAGGGTGAGATTGACAGCTATCCAGGCTTAGGAGGGGATCAAAATACCCCATTGACATCAATGCATAGATATCCCAGATAGAAAATCTAAAAGGAAACAATGACTTTAAGTTATATCCTTTTAATTGGTATCTTCAGAGCATTTCACTCCAAAGCAGCAGAATATAAATTCTTTTCAAATGCACATGGAATATTTTCTAGGATAGACCACATGTTAGAACACAAAACATGTCTCAATAAATTTAAGAAATTTAAATCATATAAAAAATGATCTCTGACCACAATTATATAAAAGGAGAATTCAATCAGAAGAAAAAAAAAACTGGTATACCAGTGATATATTATATAATTGTATACACCTAAAACCTGTCACCTCAATAAATCCAATAAAAAAGGAAAGAAAAAGAGTAAGAAAAAAAATCAAAGAAAATCTTGTGGAGAAAGATATTGGTGATAGCTGCACAACATCATGGTACTTAATGCAACTGAATTGTATACTTAAATGTGGTTAACATTGTAAATCTTGTGTGACATAAATTTTGCAATAGAATATCATTTGTCAGATAAAAAAGAAAATGTAAAACACGTAAAGACATGGAGGCCAAATAACATGTGACTAAACAATACATGGGTTAATAATGAGATCATAAAAGAAATCAAAAGATACCTTGAAGCAAATGAAAATGAGAGCACAACAACACAAAATCTATGGGACACAGCAAACCGAAGGACGTGTATGCATGCATATAAGCATAACCAATGGACATAAGACACTGGGGGGTAGTGGAGGTCTGTGGATTGTCAAGAGCTGGGGGAAAAAGGGGCATATATGTAATACCCTTTGTAACACTTTCAGCAGTAAAAAAAGAAAATATATAAAAAAGAAAAAGAAAAAAATTCAAAACATTACAGGTATACCTCAAAAAAACAAGAAAACTCTCAAATAAAGACTCTAACTTCACACTTAGAATGAGAAAAGAGAAAAACAAACAGTTCAAAATGAGAACAAAGGACATATTGAAGATCAGAGCAGAAATAAGTAAAATAGAATCTAAAAAAAATAATATCAATGAAGCAAGAATTATTCAATGGTTAGAACATCCACACACCAATGTGTTCTGGTTCGATTCCTGGTCAAGGGCATGTACCTGGTGTGCAGGTTCAATTGTTGACCCTACTTGGGCATGTGCAGAAGAGAATCGATTGATATGTCTCTCTCACAAGAGTGAGGAAACCAAATAACCAATTGACATCTCTCTCTCTCTCTCTCTCTCTTTCTCTATATCACAGCCTCTCCAGCTACTTCTCTTTCTTTCCCTCCATCCCTTCCAATCTCTCAAAAAAAATAATTGGAACAAATATCCTCTGGTGATAATTAACAACAAAATAATAAACACACAATTAACAAAACTTTACTCAGACTCATCAAGAAAAACAAAAGTGAGGATTCCAGCTAATAAATCAAAAATGAGAGAGAAGTAACAACTGATTACACAGAAATACAAAGGATTGTAAGAAAACATTAAAAACGACATGCCAAAATTGAACAATCTAAACAAGGATAGATTGCAAGAATTGTACAATCTTCCAAAACTTAATCAGGAAGAGGAAGAAAATCTGAACGGATCTACTGCAACTAATGACTTTGAAGCAGTGATACAAAACCCCTCAAAAACAAAAATGCTCAACCAGGTGGCTTTATAGGTGAATATTACTGCACATTCAAAGAAGAACTAATACCTGTTGTTCTCAAACTATTCAAAAATTCAAAACAAGGGAAGACTCACAATCTCATTTTATGAGGCCAATATTTATCCTAATTCCAAAATCAGATAGAGACACTAAAAAAAAAATGTGATGGGCCTCTACCTCTTAAGAACATAGATGCTAAAATCCTCAACAAATATTAGCAAACTAGATCCAGCAATACATTGGGAAGATTAAACAACATGATCAAGTGGGATTTATTCCTGGGATATGCAAGAGTCATACAATATCTGAAAATCTATAAAAATGACATAGCTTAAATAAAATAAGGAATAAAATTACATGATCATATCAATAGATGCAGAAAAGGCACTTGACAAAATCCAGTGCCCATTTATGATAAAAGCTCTCAGCATTGTGTGAATAGAGGGAACATAACTCAACATAATAAAGGTCATATATGATAAATCTATATGGCAATATCAGACTACATGGACAAAAAGTAAAAGTGATTCCCTTAAGATCAGGAACAAGACCTTACCACTTTCACCACTCTTATAAAACATAATACTCGAAGTCATAGCCATAGCAGTTAGAAAAAAAGAAATAAAAAACATTTGAATTGGAAATGAAGAAGTAAAACTGCCATTATTTGTAGATGCCGTAATACTGTACATAGAAAGCCGAAAAGATGCCACAAAAAAATTACCAGAACTGATCAATGAATTCATTGCATTAGCAGGATATAAAGTAAATATTCAGAAATCAGTTGCATTTTTATACACCAATAATGAACTATCAGAAGGCAAACTAAGAAGACAATCTGATGTACAATTGTTTTTGCATCCACAAAAATAAAATACCTAAAAATAAATTTAACCAAGGACTTAAAAGACCTGTACTTGAAAAATTATAAGATGCTGAAGCAAGAAAATGAATAGCTGTTGCATGTGGCTCAACAGTCAGGGGGCCTGCCCATGCACTAAAGGGTCAAGGGCACCATACTGTGTCAAGGACACATACCTCAGCAGCAGCTTCCACCCCAATCCAACTCTCTCTCACATCATTGGTTCTCTCTCCCTCCCTCTCTCTTTCTTACTTCTCCTCTTCTCTCTCTTCTTCACTTCTACTCTCTCTAAAAAAGCAATGAAAAAATATCCTCCAATGAGGATTAACAACAGAGAAAGAAAGACAGATATTAGAAAAAAAGAAAGAAAGAAAGAAAGAAAGAAAGAAAGAAAGAAAGAAAGAAAGGAAGGAAGGAAGAAAGGAAGAAAGGAAGAAAGGAAGAAAGGAAGAAAGGAAGAAAAATTGAAGAATATATAAATACGTGAAATTATATACTATGTTCATGGATAAGAAGAATTTTTATCATTACAATGTCCATACTAATGAAAGTGATCAATATATTAAACACTATTGCTATCAAGATACCAATGGTGGATTTCACAGAGTAACAAAAGTATTTCAAAAATATATATGGAACAACAACAACAAAAAATAAAAACACAGCAATCTTGAAAAAGAACAAAGTTGGAGGAATCACACTACTTGGTATCAAACTATACTACAAGGCCATAGTAATAAAATATTTCATGGTACTAATATAAAAACAAACATATAGTTGATTTGGAACAGAATAAAAAGTCCAGAAATAAACTCATGCATTTATGACCAATTAATAATTGACAAAAGACAGAAGAACGTACAATGGAGTATAGATAGCCTGGGAATATATCTGAAGAAACCTAAACACTGATTCAAAAAGATCTGTGTTCCACTATGTTCACTGTAGCCTTACTTACCATAGCCATTATTTGGGAGCTGCCCAACTGCCCATCAGTAGAGGAGTGGATAAAAGCTGTGGTACATTAACACAATGGAATACTACTCAGCTGTAGAAAGGAATGAAGTGAAGGAAACCTTACCCTTTGTGGCAGCATGGATGGAGCTGGTGAGTATTATGCTAAGGGAAATAAGCCAGTTAGAGAAATACAAATATCTCAGCATTTACTTATATGTCAGATCCAATCAAAAAAATAAACTATCAAAAAAAATAGAAACAGACTCATAGATAAGAGAACAGATTGGCAGCTGTCAGAGGGGACGGAGGTTGGGGGGCTGGATGAAAAAGGGAAAGAGATTAAGCAAAGAACAAAAACCTCATAGACACAGACAGCAGCATGGAGATTACCACAGGAAAAGGTATTGGTAGAAGAGGGTCCAGCAGGGATAAATGGTGATGGAAGGAGACCTGACTTGGGGTGGTGAACACACAGTAAAATATACATATGGTGTATTATAGAATTGTGTACCTGGAAGCTATATAATTTTATTAACCAATCTCACCCCAATAAATTCAGTTAAATGAAAGAAAGAAAGAAAGAAAGAAAGAAAGAAAGAAAGAAAGAAAGAAAGAAAGAAAGAAAGAAAGAAAGAAAGAAAGAACATTCTGACACATGCTGCAACCTGGATGGACCCTGAAGACACGATGCTCAGTGAAACAAGCCAGTCACAGAAAGACAAATACTGTGTGATCCCACTCACATGAGGCCTCTGGAGCTGTCAGTCACAGAGACAGAGGTAAAATGAGGGGACCAGGGGTGGGGAAGGAGGATGGGAGCTGTTTAGTGGGGACAGAGTTTCAGATGGAGAAGATGGGAGCAGTGATGGAGATGATGGTGGTGACAGCTGCACAGCACTATGAACGTACTTAGCACCACTGAGTTGTGCATAAAAAAATAGTTAAAATGGTAAATTTCATTGTGTATATTTTGCTGTGATAAAAATATTCAAAAATCTAACAGCAACAACAACAATAACAAAAATAGAAGGCCAGGTTTTACAATCAGAACTGTGGTAGGATGTGCTCAGGCTCCCTGAACTCCTGCTCTCATGCGGCCTCCTGACTCACAGTGGCAAGAAGAGCCTGGTGTATGAGGGCTGCTGAGCAAACTTGGACAAGCCCTGGTCCCCTTGTGTCTACCTTACAGGCCTATTCGGAGAAGTGAAGGATGCCACGTGTGGGGAGTCACCATTGTGCAGAGAGGGCACACCCAGGGCAGGAACTGTCTTCTCACTTTGAGGACAACTGAGCAGCTCCAAAAGGGTAGATGGAACCCCGCATGGAGCCTTCACCCTCAACAGTCCATGGAGCCCCCACGTGAAGAGGCCAGCTGACAAGTGCCAACAGGCCTTAAAATGGTGACCTATTTAAAATGATTATGCGAATACATGTTTTAATATGAGGCAATTTATTCCATGTAATAAGTGTGCTATTATAACTCATAAGGCTGTCTTGGTGATGAGTCCACTATAGAACACACATTAGAAGAGGATGGAATTGTTCTGTCAGTGTCATTTTGTTGTTGTTAGTTAGTTAGATTTAAATTGTTTTCTAATTGATCTTAGACAGAGTGGAAGGGAGAGAGAAACATTGATGAGATTGCTCCTGGGGAACCAGTAGGCTTTTGATGGAAGGGATGATGCTCAAGCAACTGAGCCACTGTGGCCAGGGCAAGGCTGTCAGTGTTTTGTGTGACTTGGTTTAATTTCATCTGAAAATGTGACCAAAGTCTAAATGTAAGGCCTTGAGGTTATAATGAGAAAACTCCCTTCTTGGGCACCAACAAAGGCACATCCACACCCACATTCATACACACCCATTCACAATCATTTATAGACATTGACATTTTCACACATTCACACACGCATGTACACATACACACACACACACTCACCTTCACACTTGTATACACACACATTCACACATTCATACATTCACACACAGTCACATCCATTCACACACACACACACACATACACATCTGTTGTGAGGGATGGCATGTCCCCACATGGTGTTGGCCACAGGGTGTTCATCCAGCTCAGTCCTCAGATCTAAGTCAAGATCTACTTATGAAATTTCATTAACAGTTTCCTTGGGTTTCCTCCAACTCCCTCCTGGCATGCTCCTCCCGCAGCAGCCAGGCCACTCAGGTAACAAGCATTAAAAGACAGAAAGATAAAGGAACAGAAAGCTAGTCATGAAACCACAGGACCACTCAGAGCTTAAGAAAATGCGGAGCTCTGCAGCATCTTCAGGTCCCATCCTCTCTCTTCTCCATCGCTAATCATGTTTTCCTTTCTTTCTAGTTGTCTGCTGAGATGCATCTTCTCTGAGAGAAGAGAAAGAAGTGGGAGCCCTGCCACTGGCTGAGGGAGGGAAATGCTGCAGACTGGCTCCCTCCTCAGGATGTTCCCATGAGAGCCCAGGCCGCCCAGCAGGCTCCCTCCCTGTCTCCTTTCACAGGAATCTCCATGGACACCTCAGCGCTGTGGGACTCAGATGGAGGACCACATTTTCCAAACAGCATAGGCCACGGGCAGCGTCAGTATAGCAAAGGCAGATGGAAGCACCAGTGAGAGTAGCAAAGTCGGCGGGATAGTTACTGACATTTACTATATGCTGATTAATAGTAAGGGATCAAGAGATATAAAGGAAGAACGTTATGGAAATGATTTTATTATCAAAGCTGCAGATCCATTGGGACATCTGCTGATTGCTATGTCACATTCCTTTGAGAATAAAGGTGTTTTGGTTTGCTTTGTAAACAAAGTCTATATCTCATGTTATGGTAAAGGTGTCTCTTACTGACCAGAGAATTTCATTATGAATTATTAATATTTATATTAACAATATTTCTTTTATTTCAAAATAAAAACTTAAGAGACATTAGTTTATTCTATGAAGCTATTTGTTGTTAGTGCTGATACTTTAACTTTTGAATCTGTGATCAGGCACCTGAAAGCATGAATACAGATAGTGCATCAGGAAGGTTCAGCCAGGAGTACTTCCCCCATTTATAAATGTCAATGCTCTGGCTATAAAACTGACCTAAAGTGAAATACTAATATGCACATAGACTATCAACAAATGTAACTGTATTAACTGAAACAATAATTTCAAAGTTTCTATAGTTTTATTTTAGTAGACTTTTTCTATATTTCTTACACTCTACGTGTCCTATTTTTACCATCTGTTTTATGATCTATCTATTTATCAACTACTTCCAAGTCTTCTGCCTCCTGTATCTTGCCTTAAAACCATAATTCTCAGCCACCTTCCCTCAGACCTCCTCCCAAAACTCAGTGTGGGAAATGAGATGTTGACAGGAATGTAAAGAAATGGATCCGGGTTTTGCTCTATGTAGTGCTGAGGACCTTCTTCTGAGATCCCCTGGTAATGGACCAGAAATCTTTCTGAGTTCAACTTCCCTGCTCTTGTCCACCTAGGACACGCTAGAATCCACAACAACCCCTAGAAAACACAGGAACTCATGAAAGCGAAGAACCCTGAAGCTGAAGTTTCATTAGCTTTAGGTGAAGACCCCTATGAGTGTGTTACATGGAAATGTGGCGATGCTGTAAACGATGAGGCCAGTGAGGACTGTATCAATCCTGCATACAGTCCAACCTCATTAAAACCTTCATATCCAACAACAAAGTTTTGTACAATCTGACCTCGGCTAATTTGTATCTCACTGCTCTCCCACCCTGTCCTGTCCACTGTCAGTTACATGGAATATTGGAATATTCCATGATTCCAATAGGAGTCTATTATATATAAACATATGCAACATATAGAACGATTAAATTATTAACATATATATGTTAATATACATAACAGATTTATTTATTTTCTTCTGCTAACTTTGACCTTAGTTTGTTCTTTTTCAAGTTCCAGGAGCTTCAAATTAGGTTATTTATTTGAGATGCTTCTTTTCTTGTAGTGTAGTAAAATCTCAATAAAAGAGACTAATTTGGGCAAGGGTGTGTCCATTAAAGCCGAAAGTCTTATATAAAAGTTTATTTAACAGAAACACTTTTTTATATGTATTACTGGAATTTTAAATTTATACTGAATAGGTCTATTAAATGTGTGCATCCACCAGTCACCAAAAGTAAACAAATGCACACGTTTGGGGTGTGGCTTAGCACCATCAAAACATCAGCAGGAACACGTTCAAATTGCTGCAGAGCCTGCTGGCGTGGCTCAGTGGAGTGTCCAACTGTGGGCCAGGATGTCATAGCTCGATTCCTGATCAGAGGACATGCCTGGGTTGCAAGCTTGATCCCCAGTGTGGGGTGTGTAGGAGGCAGCTGATCAATGATTCACTCTCATCATTGATGTTTCTATCTCTCCCTACCTCTCCCTTCCTCTCTGAAATCAATAAAAAATATATTTTTTTAAAAATCTGCTGCAGAAAATCACACCAGCCATGCAACAACAGAACCAATTTCCATGTGGGATGCGGTGTGATCACATGCTAATCATTCACCAAACACTTTATGAGCTGTGACTCTTGGCTTTATATGTGGATACTATAGTTGTAGATATGGAATATTTATGTCAGGGAAATTTCTGTAATGTTTTTCCAACATATGATCAATTCCCTAAAATTTATTAAAAATAACAGTGAATCGCCCCGACCAATTTGGCTAAGTGGATAGAGCGTCAGCCTGCAGACAGAAGGGTCCCGGGTTCGATTCTGGTCAAGGGCATGTGCGTTGGTTGTGGGCATATCCCCAGTGGGGCATGTGCAGGAGGCTGCTGATCGGTGTTCCTCTCTCATCGATGTTTCTGACTCTCTATCCCTCTCCCTTCCTCACTGTAAAAAATCAATAAAATATATTTTAAAAAAATAACAGTGAATCAATAACAAAAAATAACCTGTTAATTTAATTATAAGATAATCTTGGTTAAAAGCATTTTTAAGTTAACAGTGTTAATTTTCACATATGACATACCACCAAAAATTCTGTCCATTAAATCTAAAGTCCTTTAAATTGAGTTCTGCAAAATCAAGGTTTTACTGTTCTTTCAAGGAAAATAAAAGGTCCCTCTCAGTCACTAAGGGCAATTGACAACTCTGAACCTCTTATGCAAAAAGAAGTAGGAAGATAAGTAGCCTTGGCCTGTTCTTAAAGGAGAGGAAATTGTGGGTCACCTGACCCATCCCGAAACTTCCTCAGTCCCACCTGAGTCTGTTCTGCCTAACTGCATTATTTTAAAAAGTAGTGAAAGAACATTGTTTTTAATTACAACACTGTCTTTTTCCTTTTAAATTTTCAGTTAAAAGTTGGTTGTAAATATATTCAAAAATTTTGTATTTGATGAAGGTATCATTTCAAATTAGAAAATAAAGAGGTGAATTATTCAAGAAATAATGCTGGGACAAATGAAAACAAAATGTTGGATCTCCACTCTATGCTCCTAATAAAATAAGTTACCTGTGGATCAAATATTGATCATTTAAAAAATAACATATAATTTTAGAATAAGATGAAATAATTTTAACCTAAAAACAAAGGAACTACTTGGGTAATTCTACAATAAAATACACATTATTTTATGAGTCCCAGGAATAGCTTGTTTTTGATTAAATTATACCATGTGAGTAATAAAAAGGTCCATCACTAGGGAAAAGGTTGGAAAGGAGAAAAAGTCAATGAGACTGGGCTTGCGATGTGAATAAAATCATGAGGCACTTGTCCCTTATCCTAGTCACAAAGAGAGAAACGTAATATAGAGCAGAGAGCATGTCATTTGTGAGGATGTAGCGGGATTCCTCCGTTTTCCTCCACTCACTGAACTCCACGATTAATGTGTAATTTTCATTCAAGACCCTACTGGCTTGTAGGAGGGAAACACAAGTTGGATTTTCATAAACTCAGGGTCTTGAGCTCAGTCTCTAGTCACAATAAGAACACAAAACAAGCTTCAGAGTCAAACGCACCTGTATTTGACTCTCATTTCTGCCACTTTTTCCAGTCTATGTTGGTCCAATTGCTTACATCCTCTAAGTTTGTTTGTTATTAATAAATTTAGTTTGTTTTAATCCAAACTGATTGGATTGTTTTAAGAATTAAATAACACAATTTATATAAAATGCTTAACAAAATTTCAAAGAGAAGCCATAATGAATAATGAAAAGTCATGTTAATAGGAATTACAATACTATTGATAGTAACAGTAGGACTGAGTAATTATTGTCATTATTATTTTTTTGTTGAAAGCATTACTTTAATTTGCTATATAGTTTGTTTCCATTCTTAGCAGTTTCCACCGCTAATAAATATATGGCTTTGTCCTTTTCTAAAGTCATGGTTAATTCAATATTCAATAATAAACAAAGCATATTCATCTTACTCAAAATTTCCAAAGTAAATCACACATGATGGACTTGTGGGTGGAAAATATATAAATCTATATATATAAAAGCCTAATATGCATATTGTCCCTGCAGTTCAACTGGGAGACCGATCGCTAGCTATGATGTGCACTGACCACCAGGGGGTGGCACAGAACAAAGTAAGGCCCTGGCCAGCAGGTGGCAGCGGGCAGCTGGGGCAGGGAGGCCCTGGCCAGCAGCCAGAAAGCCCTGATTGGCTCTGTTCACTGGACAGGGCTAGAGACCTGACCCGTACATGAATTTCGTGCACCGGGCCTCTAGTAAATTAATAAAAATGAAAAGCTGAGGGGTAAGCATGAAGGTATTTGCTCATACTAAGGAATAAAATCTTGTTTTTTAACTACCACTCAAAATGTAAATAATGTCTTGGTTTTTCAAAAGTGGAAAGCTGTAGAAGAAAACTTCACCTAAGGACATAGCTCAAAAAGCTCCTTCTATGAAAGAGTAAGATTAAAAAGAAAAGTCCCCATTGTCAAAATAAGGCAATCGATGAAAATCTTGTCCTACAATTCAGGTGGAAAATGTATTAAAATCAGTTCCTGGAATTCAAAATACAGCTATTCCCTCATCTGGATTTGTTCTTTCCATTACAACACTTGGATGATCAGGAAAATTCCAAGTCCATGATTAATTTAATGTGAGCTGAGCTTAGTAGCCTTCAGTCTCTCAGTCTATGACAATATAAATCATCTATGGACAAAATACCCTTAAAACCGAGTCCTTGAGATGCCCACTGATTATCTTCATCCAGCACATGCATATATATTGTATTTTATACACACGAGTTTCATCATAATGAGACTTAGAAGAAATCCTCTAAACCCTGGTAATTTTGAAATATTAAATAATGATTTATATACATTAGAAAATAAAAAACTATGACATTGAAAATGTATTCAAAACCAAGAAGCCATAAGACAATGTCTGAAGCTATTAAAAATAAAGTCATGGCCCTGTCTGGTTTGGCTCAGTGGATAGAGCATCGGCCTGTGGACTGAAGGGTTCTGGGTTTGATTCCAGCCAAGGGCATGTACCTTTGGTTGTGGGCACATCCCCAGTGGGGGGTGTGCAGGAGGCAGCTGGTTAACGTTTCTCTCTCATGGATGTTTCTAACTCTCTATCCCTCTCCCCTCCTCCCTGTAAAAAATCAATAAAATATATTTTTAAAAAATGTCATGAATAGATTTCTTAGAGATGAAAAAAATAAAATCAGTGAATTAAAAAATGTACAAACAAAATTAAACAGAGGTAAATAAAGAACAAATTGAAAAATACACTTAATGAGTATATAAATCACAAGGTAAATAAAGAAGGTGGAAATTTAAGAAACAAACAGGGTAGAATGAAGTGCTCTAAAAAAAATTGGCATTTAAATTGAAAAAAATAGAGTGGGGAGACAATTTTTAAGTCAATATGGAAATGTGAAAAGGTTTACACATCAATATGTGTTTATCCATAATAGAAAAAGACAAAGCGTAAATAGAGAAAATAATAGCATTCATTCCATTAGAGGAATGGTAATATGCTAAACATTCTAAAGCCCTTGAATTGTTTGGAAGTTAGGTGAAAATAATGGGCAAACTTAGGTTTTTAATGTGGTATCTCACCCTGGCTGGGTATCTCAGTTGGTTGGAGTTTCATCCTATCCATCAAAAGGAAGCCAGTTAGATTCCTTGTCAGAGCATAAATCTAGGTTGTCTGTTAGTTTCCTGGTTAGGGCATGTATGGGAGGCAGCCAATTTCTCTCTCTCTCTCTCTCTCTCTCTCTCTCTCTCTCTCTCTCTCTCTCTCTCTCTCTTTCCCTTCGTCTCTTTCTAAAACTGAATTTAAAAAACATACTTAGGTCAGGATTAAAAAAAAAAAATTGCACCATCTCAATTTAAGGGTCAACAATAAAAGAATAATGTAAAAGAGAAAAGCAACAACAAAACAGTCAATAGTCAATGTTAGAAGGAAACAAAAAGAAACAAAGGTAATCAAACAACTATCCCCCCAAAAGTTAAGTAAAAGAAAGTAGAGAAAGTAGTTCAAAATTGCAAATAAAAAAATAAGTTGATAGATGTTGATCCAATTATCTGATAGAAAATTAAGTGTAGAATAATATATCATTGGTGTGATGATGTTTATTTAAAAAGGAAAAGAAATAGAACAGATATTGTCCAGAGAAATGACAATAAATTTTTAAAAAATAAGATATGATATATTTACACCTGGTATCATTGATTCTGTTTAATGTACTGGTGGCCTTAAGCAGCAGAAAAAAAACAAAAAAACAAAAAACAACTTGTTTGATTCATTGTCCCTATAGAGATTTAATTGTCTGCAAAGGAAAAACTAGGATAGCCACAAGACAATTCATTAGAAGTAATAAGAAAATGCGGCAATGATATTTGGGTACATATGTATACAAACACAATCAACATCCATTCTTACATAACCACATATAAGTGTTAGAAAATATTTTTAGTTGATATAATTTAAGAATAAAAATATAGTCAGGAATAAATCTTATAAAATGTGTCCCTGATTTCTAAAAAAATTAAATAAAATAAGTGGAGTAATAAATGTACTTATAGATGAGAAGATTGTATTGTATTGATGTAAATTTCCCATCTTAATTCATAATTTAAAATATTCAAAAGTTATTATTACTAATATTATTATTATTACTATTATTATTAATGAAGCCTACTAAGCTTTTTCTAAATGTTATATGGAGGACCAAGAGGCAAGACTGCTCTGAGAGGAAATACTGCACCTAGAATAATTAATAAGCAAAGTATTGGTGCAATGACAAACAAATAATTTTACCAACACAAAGACACACAGTGAATCTCAGGCATGCTTGCATATTGATACATACTAGGTGTATAGTACAAGACTCTAAAATAAAGAGTAAGATGTAAGAAAATGGTGCTGTGGACAGTTATTTCTCTATGATAAACAGAATCTCTAACTTGAAACCCTTGAAAAAAATCAATCTATTAGGATTAAATTCCTAAATAAAAAACTAAGCTTTGTAATAAAAGGCAATCCTATATAATAAAGAGCTAATATGCTAATTAGACCACACAGCCAAACATCCTGATGGACATCCTTCAGGACGACCCTTTTGGATGAAGCCAAAGCTGCAAGGGCCAAGGCAAGAACAACCTTCCTGAACTACCAGTGGGCGGGGAGCAGGGCCAGCGAGCCAGCGCCACCAGGCCAGCCATGGCAGTCCAGGTGCTGCACTGACTTCTTCAGATGCAGCCAGATGAGGGAGGTGGCTTGGTTGCAGCACTTCCTCAAAGGCAGGACAGTGGTGGTGAAGGGACAGAACGGAACTTGAAAGAACTAAGCAGAACTAAGCAGAAATACACCCTCCTCCCTCTTCAAGGACGAAGCAGGGACATACTCTTCTCCCTCTCCTCTATCTTGTCTTGCAAGGCTGGGCCCTCAGCCCAAGCCGTCCCCCCCCCCCACCCCCCGCGAGAGTAACCACAAGAATGCTGGTATTGTCCTAACTCTCCCAACCACCCACCTGAGTGGACCAATAAAGCTCTAGAAATGTAGCTAAGGTCCTAATAAAGCTATAGTGGAGGACAGCTCCAACCTTCAGAATGTGATGGTCACTTCCTGACCCTTATGCTGTAAAACCCTGACCAATCTCTGTAACTCATGCCACCCCTAAAGCCCACCCCAAATAGCTAGCCCTATATAATCTTTGTTCTCCTGGGACATGCTCTCTCGCCTCGCCGCTGTGCCGGATAGAGGCTGGGAGCCAATTCTAGAATTGATCAATAAAGACTTGTTGCTTTTGCATCGGAAGAGGCTCCCTGGTGGTGGATTATTGGGGACCCCGAGCTCTGGGCATAACAGTGGGACCATGATGCCTCAACCTCCCACGGCCCCTCCCACAGCCAGCTGCCAGCCCCTGATCGCCCACCCCCTCACAAGTGTGTGGGAGGCAGGGCCAGCACTAAGGAGCAACAAGCCAGCTTCTGGCTGAGCAGTGCACCACCCCCTGCTCAGCCACTGTTCAGCCAGAAGCCAGGCTCAGGGCTGATAAGCGCAGCTGTGGTGGCGGGAGACTCTTCCACTTCCTTGGCAGATAGGTGGTAAAGAGTGAGGGGTCCTGGACTCGGAGAGCACTGGACTGTGAGAGGGATGTCTGAGTGCCTGCTTAGGCCTGGAAAATCGGGCCTAAGCCAGCAGGCGGACAACCCCACAACCCCCAAGTTTTCTGGACTGCAAGAGGGCACAGGCCAGGAAGAAAAACAGCCTCCCTCCCCCACACCCAGTGCAAAGCTTCCATGCACTGGGCCTCTAGTAATGTATATAAGTATTTATCTTTATGACCTTCTGTACATTTTGTAGAGGGTCTGGGGTTTGTTGGTGCTGCATAAATGTTCAGTCAGTGATTTAAAACAACCACACAAGAACCCCTGGTTACATTGACCCACCTGGCTGACTTCGACTGCTTGCCAGGTTACCTCTATGACCTGTCTCACCATTGTGACCTGTCTTAGCTCTGTGACCTGCTGCCAGCTTATACCCCACAGGACTGGGTTGAGGCCTCTTCAGTGTGAGGCCCCAAGAGACTCAGGGAAGGGCTCCCCAAGATCTTGTTATATTTAATTCAGACTTGGCAGTTGAGACAGAGCTCGCCACAAGAAGAACTCAGGAGGCCACCACCAAAGGGACAGAAAGTGCCTCCAGGGCAGGGAGAGCCAGGCTGGTGCAGGAGAGGGCAGGCAGGAGAGGGCAGGCAGGAGAAGGCAGGCAGGAGAGGGCGGGCTGGCAGATAAAGGGTGGGTTGGAAGTGCTGTCACAGCAGGAAGGCTTTTAGGCACCAGAATAGGGGGATCTGATTTATATTTTTTTAAAGATCACTCGGTGATTTGGCATTTGAAATGATATTTGACATGTGTCCTGAGAGCCAGGCAGGATTTGGGCAGATGAAGATGGTGAGATGTGCTTCAGGTGCAGACAGTGGACACGGCCTGGAGCAGGACAGATGAACACTGGGGACCAGAGCACATGCCTCTCAGAGCCTGTGAGTGATGGGACTGGGCAGGGAAAGAGAAGACCCTGCCTGGAGGGGACAGGGCAGAGTGGGGAGGGGACTTCCCATGGAGAGGGCAGGGTAGGGGAGACAGTGAAGCCTCCATGGAAGGGGCCAGGCAGGTAGGAGAGGGGACCCTCCATGGAGGGGATGGGTAAGGGAGGAGAGGGGACACTCTATGGAGGGTCCAGGCATGGGGGAGTGTCAGGGAGCTCTCCATGGAGGGGGAAGGGTAAGGGGAGAGAAGACCCTCCATGGAGGGGTCAGGATAGGGGGACCTGGAAACCTCCATGGAGGAGAGATGGCAAGGAGGAGAGGGGACCCTCCATGGATAGAGGAAGGGAGGAGAGGGGACCCTCCAAGGAGGGGACAGGTCAGGGAAGAGATGGGACCCTCCATGGAGGGGACTCGTCAAGGAGGAGAGGGGAACCTCCATGGAGGGGGAAGGGAAGGGAAGAGAGGGGACCATACATGAAGGGCGGGGCCAGGGAGTGGAGGGGCCCCTCCATGGAGAGTCAGGACTGGGGGGGGGCTGGGAGCCCTCCATGGAGGGGACAGAATAGGGGGCAGGGTACATTCCACGAAGGGGGAAGTGCAGGGAGTAGAGGGGACCCTCCATAGACAGGAGAGGGCAGGGAAGAGAGGGGATCCTCCATGAAGGGAGACGTCAGGGAGAAGGGACATTCCATGGAGGGGCCTGAGCAACGAGATAGGGAACCCTCCATGGATTGGACTGTGTAGGGGGAAAAGGGTTCCTCCTTGGAGGGTGCAGGGCAGGGAGGGCAGGAAATCCTCCATGGAAGGGAGAAGGCAAGGAGGATTGGTTACCCTCCATGGAGGAGGTAGGTCAGGGGAATAGGGAACCCTACATGGAGAAGACAGGGGTGGGGGAGAAGGGAACCTCCATGGAGGTGTAGGGCAGAGAGGAGGGGGACCCTTCATGGATGGAGTAGGGCAGGGAGGGGAGGGAACTCTCCATGAAGGGGGAAGGTCAGTGAGGAGAGGGGACCCTCCATGTAGGGGGCAGGGAAGGGAGGAGAGGGGACCCTCCATGGAGGGTTCAAATTGGGGGGGGGGGCAGGAAGACCTCCATGGAGGGGGCAGGGTAAGGGGTTAGAAGATCCTCCATGGAGGGGAGAGGATAGGGGGACCGGGAAGCCTCCATGGAGGGGGAAGAGCAGGGAGAAGAGGGGATCCTCCATAGAGTGTCAGGGCAGGGGGCGGCAGGGAACCCTCCATGGATGGGTTGGAGGGGACAGTGTAGGGGGAGAGAGGACCCTCCATGGAGAGGACAGGATATGGGGAAAGTGGGCCCTCCATTGAGGGGGCAGGGAAATCTTCATGGAGGAGAAAGGCAGGGAGGAGAGGGGACCATCCACGGAGAGTCAAGACAAGGGGGGGCAGGGAGCCCTCCATGGAGGAGACAGGATAGGGGGCAGGGTACCTTCCATGGAGGGGGAAGTGCAGGGAGGAGAGGGGACCCTCCATGGAGGGTCAGGACTAGAGGGGGAAGGAGCCCTCCATGGAGGAGACAGGATAGGGGGCAGGGTACCTTCCATGGAGGGGGAAGTACAGGGAGGAGAGGGTACCCTCCATGGAGAAGAAAGTGCTGGGGGGCAGGGCACCCTCCATGGAGGGGATGGAGGGGGCAGGGTAAGGGGAGAGGGGGGCCGCCATTGAGGGGGCAGGGTAGGGAGAGCAGGGAAACCTCCATGGAGGAGATAGGGCAGGGAGGAGAGGGGACCCTCTATGGAGAGTCTGGCCGGGGGGGCGTGCAGGGAGCCCTCCATGGAGGGGACCAGATAGGGGGCAGGGGACGTTTCATGGAGGGGGAAGTGCAGGGAGGAGAGCGGACCCTCCATAGAGAGGAGAGGACAGGGAAGAGAGGGGATCCTCCATGAAAGGGAGGGGTCAAGGAGGAGAGGAGACATTCCATGGAGGGGCCAGGGCAGAGAGATAAGGAACCCTCCATGGATTGGACAGTGTAGGGGGAGAGGGGACCGTCCTTGCAGTGTGTAGGGCAGGGAGGGCAGGAAATCCTCCAAGGAAGGGAGAAGGCAAGGAGGATTGGGGACCCTCCATGGAAGAGGCAGGTCAGGGGAATAGGGAATGCTCCATGGAGAAGACAGGGGTGGGGGAGAAGGGACCCTCCATGGAGGGGACAGGGCAGAGAAGAGAGGCTACCCACCATGGAGGAGGCAGGGAAGGGGGCGTGGGGACACTTCATGGATGGAGTAGGGCAGGGCATGAAGGAGACGGGACCCTTTTTGAAGGAGGAAGTGCTGGGGGATAGGGAAACCTCCATGGAGGGGACAGGGTAGGGGAAAAATAGGCCCCCATCAAGATGAATGGGCAGGAGTACAAGGAATCCCCCTTTGAGGTACAGAGTAAGATGGAGGGGAATCCTCCATGGAATGGGGTCAAAGGACTCTACATGTATTCATCATGGAGGGGAGACAGGGCATACTCCATGGAGGGAGTCAGTAGGTGGATTGGGATCCATCCCCGTCCCCCTCTTCACTGGATTGACCAGGGGAGTAAGGGAATCTCCATGGTGTTGTATGGGTGGGCATACAATGAACCCCCCTTTGAGTTGCCAGTACAGGAAGGAGGGTCACCTCCATGAGGGGGAGACAAGGGACCCACCAGGGAGGAGAAAGGGAGGAGGGAAAGGGACACTCCAGAGAGAATAAGCAGCATTCAAGGGACCGCCTCTCTTTGAAGGGACAGAGCAGGCTGGGGATGGGGGATGGGACGCTCATGGAGGGGAATGGGAAAGGAGATAGGAAACCCGCACTTTATGGGCAGGACAAGGGGAGGAGGCACCCTCCATGGAGTGAGGACAGGGCTCCCTTCACAGAGAGACAGGGCAGGCGGTGGGGGCGGAGGGCGGGGGGAGTGGAGGGAGGAAGGGAAATTCCATAGAGGGCATTGGGTAGAGAGAGAGGGAACCACCCCCTTTGAGATGTTCCTTGTACCCCTGCCACTACTTTTTCTGGAGGGTCCTATTTTTCCCCTCTCAGTTCCACCCTCCTTTGAGAGGAATCAATAGGGGAGGTAGGGGACTCTCCATGGTGGTGAGTAGACAAGCATACAATGGATTCCCCTTTGAGGGGACAGGGAAGGAGGGAGGGGGCAGCTTCCATGAGCTGGAGACAGAGGAACCTCCATGGAGGGAAAAGGGAGGGGGAGAGGAGGTCCTCCAGAAAGAGGAATGGGCATGGGTTCAAGGAGCCCTTCCCTTTGAAGAGACATTTAGGGGCAGGGGGCACCTGCCAGGAAATGAGGAGAGGGGACCCTCCACAGAGGGACAGTGCAGGTGGGGAAGAGGACTCTCAATGGAGGTGAATGGTTAGGGAGATAGAGATCCTCCCTTTGAAAGGGCAAGGAAGGGGGAAATGGCCTATCCATGGCAGGCGCAAGGCATGGAGGATAGAGAAACCTCCATGGAGGGGAATAGGCAGGGGATCAGGGAGCCCTAGTTTGAGGAGAAAGGGCAGAGTGGAGATGACACCCTCCTTGGAGGGAGCAAAGCATTGGAGACAGGGGACCCTCCATGGAGGTGAATGGGCAGGATATAAGGAACCCCCCTTTGAAGGGACAGGGCATGGTGTTGCGAGCTTGCTCCATTGAGTGAGGAGAGGTTTCTTCCAAGGAGGGGAATGGGCTGGGGGATAGGAAATCCCACTTTGTGGGGTAGGGCCGGGGGAGGGTCAGGGCAAGGGCGAAAGGGTCCTCTTTCCAGAGAGGGGAATGGGCAGGGGTACAAAGATCACCTCAAAGAGGTGATCCCTGTACCCCTTGCTTATACTCCAAGATCCTTCAAAGGTGGATGGTTCCTTGTACCCCTGCTCATTCACCACCATGGAATGTCCTCTGTCTCCCCTCCTTGTCCCTTTCATGTAGGGTCTCTTTTCCCCAGGGTCCTGTCCTTCTAAGGTGTTTCCCCCTGTCCTCATTCCATGTAGGGTACCCCCTTCACCACTGTGCTGCCCATCAAAGGGGAGGTTCCTGGCACCCTTGCCCATTCATCTCAACGGAGAGGAAAGGAAAGTGTTGAGAGAACACCTCAGTGGAGGGAAACGGGAAGGGAGGAGGGACACCTCCATGGAGGGTTAGGGCAAGGGAGAAAGGGGACTGTTCATGGAGGGGAATGGGCAGGGGTATAGGGATCCCCCTTTGAGGGGACAGGGCAGAGGAAGAAGGCACCTTCCATGGATTAGTTACAGGGATTTCTCCATGGAGGGGCCAGTACAGGGGGAACAGGGCATTCTACATGGAGGGGAATTGGCAGGGGTACAAAGAAACCCCCATTTAGGGGACAGGACAGGGAAGGGAAAGAGGCGCCCTCCATGGAGTGGGGACAGGGCAGAGAGGGGAAGGCACAGTCCTTGGAGGAAGAAGGGCAAGGAGAACAATGCCTTGCTCCCTCCATGGAGGGTGCCCTCCCCTCTGCCTGTGGAGAAAAATGAGCAGGGGGATAGGGCACCCCACCTTTTGAGGGGTCAGGAAAGAGTGAACAAGGGATTCTCCAGGGATGGAGCAGCACAGGGAGCACAGGGACCCTCCATGCAGGGAACAGAGCAGAGGAACCAGGTGACCATCCATGGAGGAGACCGGGCAGGGGACAAAGAACCTCCATTTGAAGGTGCAGAGAAGCGGTGCCAGGGGGTCTATGACTGGGGTGTCCTGTCTCCCTGCACTTTCCCCTCCATGGATGGCTCCCTGTCCTCCATGTCTTGCTCCTGCCATGGACAGTCCATTTCACCCTTTCCTTGCCCCTCAAAGGGGGGGTCCCTATCGCTCTGCCCATTCCCTCCACAGAAGGTCTCCTCTCCCCACTCCATGGAGGGGTCCTTCTCTCCTGGCTCTGTCCCCACAGGGCAGTGTGGATAGGTGACTCTCCATTGAAGCAATAGGGCAGGGAAAAAGAAGACCCTTCGTGGTTTTGTCTGGGCAGGGAGGACAGTGGACCCTGCTGGGTAAGGACAGGGGGCCATCCATGGATGGGATAGGGCAGGAGGGCCAGGCCAAAAGGGATAGGAGGTGGGGACACGGACCGCACCATGGATGGTCCCCTGTCCTTACCAAGAAGGGTCCACTGTCCCCCATGCCCTCCCCAAGCCACGGAGGGTCTTCCTTTTTTTTTTTTTTTTTTAAGGGGAGAATGATGATTTTTATTTTTATTTTTATTTTTATTTTTCTTATAAATTTATTTTATTGTTTTTTCGCAGAGAGGAAGGGAGAGAGACAGAGAGTCAGAAACATCAATGAGAGAGAAACATTGATCAGCCGCCTCCTGCACATCCTCGACTGGTGATGTGCCCGCAACCCAGGTACATGCCCTTGACTGGAATCGAACCTGGGACCCTTCAGTCCGCAGGCCGATGCTCTATCCACTGAGCCAATCCGGTTTCGGCTATTTTTATTTTTTAAATATATTTTATTGATTTTTTTTACAGAGAGGAAGGGAGAGGAATAGAGAGAAAAATCAATGAGAGAGAAACATTGATCAGCTGCCTCCTGCACACTCCCTACTGGGGATGTACCCTCAACAAAGGTACATGCCCTTGACTGGAATTGAACCTGGGACCCTTGAGTCCACAGGCTGATGCTCTATCCACTGAGCCAAACCGGTTAGGGAGGGGGTCTTCCTTTTCCCTGTCCTGTTGCTTCAATGGACAGTCCCCTATCCACTCTTCTGAATCTCTGCCCCTTCCCAAGGTATCCTGTCCCCACTGCCCACCCCCTCTCATGGTGCCCAGCTCCGGCTGCCCGGCCTTCCCATGGAGGGACCCTTGTCTCCCCTGCTCTGAACAATCTGTGGTTGGTCCCCTTTCCCCTCTGCCTTTTACCTCCATACAGGGTCTTCTGTTTCCCTGTCCTGACCCCTCACTCACAGGCATCTGAGGGGTATATGCTCTGGTCTGTCCAGTGTTCATCTCTTCTGCCTCCAGGCTGTGGCCACTGTCTGTACCTGAAGCACATTCTCACCCTCTTCATCTGTCTAAATCCTACCTGAGCCCTCAAGACACATCTCAAATATCATTTCAAATGTCAAATCACAAGCAGGGGATGGGGGGTGGTGGGAGGTTGGTGGGGAGTAGGGATTGGGATGTGGGGGTTGAAGGGTGGTAGGTAGGGGTTGGGAGGTTGGGGTTGGTGGGTGGTGGGTGGGGGCTTGGTGGTATGGGGTGTGGGATGTGGGGTGGCGGGTGGGGGTAGGGGGTAAGCGGGGTGTGGGGGTGAGGGGTAGTTTTGGGTTGTGGGTCCTGGCTGGTGGGAGATGGTGGTTGGGGACTGGGGTGTGGTGTGTGGGTAGCAGGAGGGGCTGGTGATTGTGGGGTGGCAGGTGCGTGCTGTGGGTGTGGGGTGTGGAGTGGCAGGTGGGGGTGACGTGTTTGGAGTGGTGGATAGGGTTGGTGGGTGAAAAGTGGGTGGAGGAAGAAGAGGGCATAGGGGCGATTAATGGTGATGGAAGGAGACTTGAAGGCAGTGAGCACACAATGCAATATACAAATGATGGATTATAGAATGGCACACCTGACCTATGCAATTGTATTAATGAATGTCACCCAAATAAGTTTGATTAAAAATAAATAAAAGGTGGGTCTATTGAGGGTGATTAGGTTATGAGGGTGGAGCCCTCATGAATTTCATTAATACCCATTTAAAAGATCCCCCATGCTATACTTACCAGGGGATCACTCTATATGTTATATTAATGTCTAACCACTATTATATACACTTGAAACTAATATTGAATGTCATCTCTAATTGAAAAAGAATTAAATTAATAAAATAACTTTTAATAAAAATAAAAATGCAAATCAGAGTGATCTTTAAAAAATATAAATCAGATCAATACACTCAGTGCCTAAAAGCCTTAAGCGCTCCAGCAGGGGTCAGCTCTCCAGACAGAATCATGCCTGTGAGGGTGTTACACTGCTGGGAGAGGAATGCCCTGTCTTCTTCCTCCAGTTGCCCCCTTCACTGCTCTGGTGACATGTGGCACTGGTGCAGGCAGAACTGTGCTTCCATGAGAGTGAGCTAAGCATCACTTTGGTTGCTTGGTTCTAATAAAGGAGCAGACACAAGAAAAAAAAAAAAAACACTTTAAAAGATCTTAATGGTTCTAGTAGCATTTCAACCCACCCAAGGGACCTGTAACTGCTGTTTTCTGCCCCCCAGCCAGCCTGGCTCACTCAGCCTTGAGGAAAGAAGGAAGGTTGGTGCTGCTCAGGCTGCCATTGAACATGCATCTGGTCAGACATCTGAAGAGAACTGGAGTTATCTTAGGATGGAAATGGAGGGTCGCATCTGCTGGGATCAGGCACACAGGAGGGGACTAAACTGTGTGGGAAATAGTGACCGGGTCAGAGCTGCGTGACCCCGCCATGCTCTCACTCTCCAGCTGCAACCAGGGGACCATGAATAGTCCACAGCAGGAAGCTACTCCATGGCTTCTGACAACCCACACACCCTCTGCAAAGCCCTTGAGCTCACATGGCTGATGTAAGACTATGCATCCTGACACCCTAAGTCCTGCCATGAGGACTGTTTGGACCTTTTAATTCTACTCTTACAATAAAGCCGGTCTGAGTCTCTTGTACACTGCTCAAAGGTGTGTGAGGACCCAGTAGGTGGCAGCTAGGCCAGGTATACAATGGGGCATTCGCTGAGTGGCCTCAGTCCCTGCGCAGTCACCAAGATTAAACCTGTTTCAATCTGGTGACCACTGTTCGCCCCTACCTGGGACTCACTCAGAAACAACCTCATGCAACTTGAGTCCCTCTGGATGCTCTTTGAGTGACCAAGACTAATAGGCACCCACATGTGGAGGTCGGCAGAGGCAGAACACAGGGGCACCTTGGGACTTTTGCTGACCTTCCCTCATCCAGTGCAGGTAAAAGGCAGACTTGGTGCACTGCTTGGACCTTCCTGCTCTCACTCTGAACCAGCCGAGGCAGCCATACACTGTGAATTGTTTTCAGCTCCAAATAGAGTTCCCATGGCCAGTCACAGGACGCATCTTACATTGGCCAGCACCAGAGTCCCTCTCACTTGCATGCAGTTCAACCCACACAGGGGCCAACTGCAGATAACATCAGAGCATGATCCAGTTGCTTCACAAGCGGCATATCCAAAGGGAGATCTTAGAGGACAGGAGAACCTGCTGAGGCGAATTCTGCTCCATGTGGACAGCACCTGTGCAGCAGCTCATTCAATGTGGTCAGGGGTGATCCTCACAGTCACCCACTTGGAAAGTCAACCACATATATAAATAGGCCAATAGCAATATATAGACTCAACTACAACAGGAGAGCCCATATAACACACACAAAGTACATTCTTGGAACACTCAGCTCTGGAAAAAAGAAGACTGTGCCAGTAGGTACCTCAGGATACCTACTACATAAGGCCACACTACCAAGATTGGGTGTCTAATAATCTAATACATAGAATATAACCACCAAAACAGCCAAAATGTGTAGACAAAGAAAAACGCTCCCCATTAAAATATATCAGACACTTTAACACACACACACAAAAAAAAATCAGTGAAGTAGAGGAAAGTAACCTACCAGATACAGAGTTTTTAAAAAAAAAATGCTTATAAGGATCCTACATGAACTTAGAGGAAGAATGGATGAAATCAATGAAAACATCAATAAAGAGATAGTAAGCATGAAAAATAAGTTAGCAATAAAGGATACAATGTCTTAAATGAATAGTACACTAGAAAACATAGGCAACTGAATGAAGCAGAGGATTGAATCTGTTTGGAAGACAAGGTAGCCGAAGACAATCATAGAAGAAGAAAAAATTAAAAATGAGGACTGTTTAAGGTAACTTTAGGACAAAATGAATCCTAACAACATGAATTGCATCAAATGAGTTAAAGAAGGAGAAAAGAAAGAGCAGTAGATCAAGAGCCTATTAAAAGAAATAATGACAGAAACTTCCCAAACCTGGTGAAAGAAAAAGGCAAGTCCAGGAGGCACAGTGCACCCCAAGTCAGATGAATCCCAAAAGGCCCATACCAAAACACATCATAATTAAAATGGCAAAGATTAAAAACAAAGAGAAAAAGCAGTAAGAGAAAGTTAGTTAGTTACCAACAAGTGAGCTCCCATAAGACTACCAGCACATTTCTAAATAGAAACATTTCAAGTCAGCGGATTGGCAGAAAATATTCAGTGTGATGTAAAGGAAGGAACTACAACCAAGACTCTACCCAGAAAGGCTTTCATTTAAAAGTGACAGAGAAATAAAGAGCTTTCCAGACAACCAAAAACTAAAGAAGCTCCTTACCACCAAACTAATATTAAAGAACTGTTAAAGGGTCAAGAAGGAGGAAAAAAGAGGACCATAGTTAAAAGAATAGAATGAAAAAATACATATACTTATCAATAATTATTTCAAATGTGAATGCTCCATTCAAAAAACATGGTAGCTGAATGGATGGGAAAACAAGACCTACCTCAGAAAGATACACAGACTCAAAGGGAGAGAAAAATATATTTTATGCAAATGAAAATGAAAAAAAAAGCTTGGGTAGCAATACCTATGTGTGACAAAATAGACTTACAAAGGCTATCTTAAGAGACAAAGAAGGGACCTATATAATGATAAAGGGAGCAATCCTACAAGGGAACATAACCACTGTAAACATTTATGTACCCAACAACAGAGCACCTAAATATATAAAGCAAATCTTGATGGACAAAAAGGGAGAGATTGACAGCTATCCAGGCCTAGGAGAGGATCATAATACCCCATTGACATCAATGGATAGATATCCCAGATAGAAAATCTAAAAGAAAACAATGACTTTAAGTTATATCCTTTTAATTGGTATCATCAGAGCATTTCACTCCAAAGCAGCAGAATATAAATTCTTTTCAAATGCACATGGAATATTTTCTAGGATAGACCACATGTTAGATCACAAAACATGTCTTAATAAACATAAGAAATTGAAATCATATCAAAAATGACCTCTGACCACAATGATATAAAACTAGAAATCAATCAGAAGAAAAAAAAAAGGTATACAAGTGCTATATTATATAATTGTACACATCTAAAACCTGTCACCTCAATAAATTCAATAAAAAAGAAAAGAAAAAGAGTAAGAAGCAAAAAAAAAAAAAAATCAAAGAAAATCTTTCTGGAGATAGGTATTGGTGATAGCTGCACATCATGATTGTACTTAATGCAACTGAATTGTATACTTAAATGTGGTTAACATTATAAATATTATGTTACATACATTTGCAATAGAATATTATTTATCAGATAAAAAAGAAAATGTAAAACACATAAAGGACATGGAGGCTAAATAACATGTAACTAAACAACACATAGGTTAATAATGAGATCAGAAAAGAAATCAAAAGATAACTTGAAGCAAATAAAAATGAGAGCACAACAACCCAAAATCTATGGGACACAGCAAAAGTAGTTCTAAGAAGTAATTTAAAACATTACAGGCCTACCTCAAAAAAACAAGAAAAGTCTCAAATAAAGAATCTAACTTCACACTTAGAACGAGAAAAGAGAAAAACGAACCGTTCAAAATGAGAACCAAGGTCATATTGATGATCAGAGCAGAAATAAGTAAAATAGAATCTAAAAAAATAGGATCAATGAAGTGAGAGTTATTCAATGTTTACAACATGAACACACCAATGTGTTGTGGTTCGATTCCTGGTCAAGGGCATGTACCTGGCATGCAGGCTCAATTGCTGACCCTACTTGGGCATGTGCAGAAGAGAACCGATTGATGTGTCTCTCTAACAGGAGTGAGGGAATCAATTAAACAACTGACATTCTCTCTCTCTCTCTCTCTCTCTCTCTCTCTCTCTCTCTCTCTCTCTCTCTCTCTCTCTCAGTCTCTCCTCCTACTTCTCTGCCGTTCCATCCATCCCTTCCATTCTCTAAAAAAAAAAATTAATTGGAAAAAATATCCTCTGGTGATAATTAACAACAACAAAATTATAAAAAACACACAATTGACAAAACTTAATTCAGACTCATCAAGAAAAACAAAAGTGAGGATTCCAGCTATTAAAATCAGAAATGAAAGAGAAGAAAGTAACAACTGATTACACAGAAATCCAAAGGATTGTAAGAAAACGTTAAAAACAACTATATGCCAAAATCAAACAATCTGAACAAGGATGAATTGCAAGAAATATACAATCTTCCAAAACTCAGAAATAGGAAGAAAATCTGAATGGATCTATTGCAACTAATGACATTGAAGCAGTGATACAAAAACCCTCAAAAACAATAATGCTGAACCAGATGGCTTTATAGGTTAATATTACCAAACATTCAAAGAAGAACTAATTCCTGTTGTTCTCAAACTATTCAAAAATTCAAAACAAGGGAAGACTCACAATCTCATTTTATGAGGCCAGTATTTATCCTAATTCCAAAATCAGATAGAGACACTAAAAGAAAAAAAAATATGATGGGCCTATATCCCTGATGAACATAGATACTAAAATCCTCATCAAATATTGGCAAACTGGATCTAGCAATACACTGGGAAGATCAAACATCGCGATCAAGTGGGATTAATTCCTGGGATATGCAAGAGTGGTACAATATCTGCAAATCTATAAAAATGGCACAACTTAAATAAAAGAAGGAGTAAAATTACATGGCCATATCAATAGATGCAGAAAAGGAACTTGACAAAATCCAGTGCCCATTTATGATAAAAACTCTCAGCAATGTTTGAATAGAGGGAACATACCTCAACATAATAAAGGTCATATATAACAAATATATAAGCTATATCATACTACATGGAGAAAAAGTAAAAGTGATTCACTAAGATCAGGAACAAGACCTTACAACTTTCACCACTCTTATTCAACATATTACTCAAAGTCATAGCCACAGCAGTTAGAAAAAAGAATAAAAAGCATTTGATTAGAAATGAAGAAGTAAAACTGTCATTATTTGAAGATGATGTAATACAGTACATAGCCCAAAAGATGCCATAAAATAATTATTAGAACTGATCAATTAATTCATTACTTAGCAGGATACAAAGTAAATACTCAGAAATCAGTTGCATTTTTATACACAAATAATAAAGTATCAGAAGGTAAACTAAGAAGGCAATCTGATTTACATTGTTTTGCATCCAGAAAAATAAAAATACTTAAAAATAAATTTAACCAAGGACTTAAAAGACCTGTACTTCAAAAATTATAAGATACTGAAGTAAGAAAATGAATAGCTGGTGGGTGTGGCTCAAAGGCTAGAGTGCCTGCCTGTGCACTGAAGAGTCAAGGGCAACATACTGTGTCAAGGGCAAATACCTCGCAGCAGCTTCCATCCCAAACCAACTCTCTCTCACATCATTGGTTCTTTCTCTCTCCCTCCATCTTTCCTACTTCTCCTCTTTCCGCTCTTCTTCACTTCCACTTGCTCTAAAAAAGCAATGAAAAAATATCGTCCAATGACGATTAACAAAAAAGGAAGAAAGGAA